>NC_063054.1:7554581-7724581 GCF_018812025.1 Megalobrama amblycephala
GTTAAACACTATTGGTAAAGCAAACACATAGCCCCGCCCCACACTCACGCCATTGGTTTACCAGCTTAAGTCAATGTTGCTGGGCTCAAAACAGCAAAGTTTTGATAGTGTCACAATGCTTTTCATTTTTTCAATCAACCTATCATTGGCTTACTTGGCTTTCTCTGCATATTAAAGTGGGATATTGTATTTTAATCATTCAACAACTGAAATATTTCAGCTGTAAATCATAGATTATTAGTAGAGGATGATCCAGTTTTATTAGTTTATTAATGTTGTTTACTGTTCATCGGGCATTACAAACATTACAGATGGCCCTAGCAGTTTATGACCCCATAACATGATGTAAATTGGCCATAATGTCATTAAATGTAGTAAGCACTACTTAGAAATTTCATTCCCTGACCTTTTGCAAATAGTCCACTTACAGTGCTCAGCGTAAATGAGTACACCCTCTTTGAAAAGTAACATTTTAAACAATAAAACAATGTTTAAATCCAGAGAAATAAGCTATTTTAACCAGGACACAGGCCTGTGTCTGTGCGTCAACTAACAATGGCATCATACCTGCGTTACCCTCGATTTCCAGTTTTATTTTGTGGAAACCATGGAAACACAAAAGACGGTTTAATATATTATGTGTTTCATTAAACAGGTGAGCAAATGTTTGGATGGATATATTCATAGACAGAAAACTAATCATTGTTATATAGCTCAATACAGTAAGTCTTATTGTTTGAATCTCGTTTTCCTGATTTACAGCAAGTACCATGTCTAATACCGATCTATCTTACTTCAGTGTGCAACAAGTGTCTCATAGCAGCTGCCAAGTGAACGCACAGAATAGAATCATAACAACTTTCAACACACAAATGTATCTAATATGATAAACAGCGCTGCTTACCCCACATACTCAGATGAAGCAGAAGTGGCGACTGCAGCATAATAAAAGTTCTGCTGCTCTTGAGATGTGTGTCGCACTCGTCTCTCATTAGCAATCACTCCAGCGGCCTCGTTCCACTCCAACGGCTTTCAGCCACACCCTGCTTCATACGACAGTAATATTAATAATATCATCCATGAACATGATTTCTGCCCAAGTCCTGTCCCGATTCTTTTCCACCGGCTGCAGACGTGAAGACAACACCTCCCATGCTTCTATTAAATCAAGGCATCATCAAGCTATGCCTTTGTTTTGAATAAGCGACTTCTAGCGGTGAAAATTTACATATTGTGGCTTTAACAGATATTCACATATCCCTGTGATCTCCCAGATGAAGGTTAGTTTTAAAGTAACCAGTAGTTTAATGTTTAACAGTTTGTGAATGACTTATAATTGTATCCTAATTTAGTTACTTGATGTTTAGTAACAAAGGGCCTACTTTGCATCAGCAACACTGACTCAATGACAAACAAGTCATTCATAAGAAGACAACTGATGGCACCTGTATTCATAGCAGCTAGTTTCTACTTAATTAATCATAAATATAGGGGGCTGCTGCTCGGTATAATAGTTTTCAAGAACAAAATGTAAATTGGTAAGCTGTTCATCCTAGGCTGCTAAAACGAACACCAAATCCTAACATGAACTGTTAAAAATTATAGCAATTTATGCAAAAAAAAATTGATGGAAAGCTGGCAGCCTACACGTTTCTTACCTTGACCACCTTCTTCCATATCAATCAATTTTCTGTTCTGATCTCAACAAGTCTGGGCAAACTACTGAGTATGCACCAATCAGAGGCTGCATTTTTATGATGTCATCATGTAGACTTAGTATTTTACAATATTTTTAAAATTACAAAAATACAAAGGTATTTTGATACAAAATACGAAGCCATTTTCATCAACCCTATCAAATACAAATTACAAAATACTATTTTATATTTGAAATACGTATTTGAAATACATGTATAATAAATACTGCCCATCCTTGATCTCAATGAACACAAAAACTATTTCCAAAATGTTGACAAGACTAAGTTTTATATAACATCTGTTTAACTTATATAACATGAAAGTAAGGATACTAATATAACTTAGAGAACAAAATTTTCAAATTAGGGTGATGTGAAAATGAGTACACCCCACTGAAAGTCTCTGGAGCAAAGCTAAATTTTAGACTACAAATGTCTAATTTAACAAGAATTCAACCACAGGTGAGACTTATTAATCATTACACAGGTGTCCAGTAGACAGTTGATTATACAAGGGTGTTAAAACCCCTTCCCATTTCATGCTGTCAGCAATGGCACCACATGGAAGAGAAATGTCACAAGACCTGAGAAAGAAAATCATTTCTTTACACCAGAAAGGTGAAGGCTACAAGAAGATCAGCAAAGCTTCACTTATCAGTCAGAATGCTGTAGCAAAAGTGGTACAAAAATGTTAAAAAGATGGAACTGCAACCATCTCACAGAGACGTCCACAGAAGTTAACACCTCGACAGGAGCGTCTTCTGATGAGAAGGGTTGAAGAAAATCGGCATGCAAGTTCACTGCAGTTATCTAAAGAAGTAGAAAGCCAAATTGGGGTGACTACTTCCCGTGACACAATATGGCGTACGCTGCAGAGGAATTCTTAAAGCCCAGGCACAAAAAAAGCCCACCTAGAGTTTGGCCAGGGCCCATGCTGACAAAGATGAAGACTACTGGGACTCTATACTCTGGAGTGAAGAGACCAAGATAAATGTTTTTGGAACTGATGGCTTCAATACTGTATGGCGTCGCAAAGGTGAGGAATACAAAGAAAAATGCATGGTGCCTACAGTGAAACATGGTGGTGTCAGTGTCCTTATGCGGGGCTGCATTGAGTGCTGCTGGTGTCGGGGAGCTGCATTTCATTGATGGCGTCATGACTTCACAGATGTACTGCTCTATACTGAAAGAGAAGATGCTACCATCACTCCATGCCCTTGGTCGTCGTGCAACTTTTCCAACATGACAATGATCCTAAACACACATTCTAAGGCCACTGTTGGATTTCTGAAGAACAACAGGGTGAAAGTGATTCAGTGACTCCTGACCTGAACCCAATCCAACACCTATGGGGAATTCTGAAGAGACAAGTTGAGCATCACTCTCCATCCAGCATACAGTCTCTAAAAGAGGTCATTCTCGAAGAATGGAAAAAGATAGATGTTGCAAAATGTCGCCAACTTGTTCATTCCATGCCTAGTAGACTTGGTGCTGTCATTAAAAATCATGGAGGCCATACAAAGTACTAGATGTAATAGTTTTTGTTGTGGGGTATACTCATTTTTGCATCACCCTAATTTGAGTAAAACTGAAAAATGTGTAATCTAAGTTATGTTATTAACCTTACTTTCATGTTATAAGTTAAACAGATGTTATATTAAACTTAGTCTTGTCAACATTTTGGAAATTGTTTTTGTGTTCATTGAGATATTGTTTAAAATGTTACTTTTCAAAGGGGTGTACTCATTTACGCTGAGCACTGTATCTTCTCAAGAAAACCTCCAAGATCAATTTAAAAGCTTTTACCAACCATGTCATGCTTTCCTCCTCTGTCTCTCTTTTTTCCCCTCTGTATTGCAGATATTCTTCAGTTCTCTCTCCTACGGTCTGAGCATTTTATTGACATTATAAATTAAAAAACAGTTACACTTGGACAACAACAGACAAGCCCCAGTCAATAGAACTTTAATGAAACCTCCCATTTGTATCTAAAATAACTGAACTTGTCACTGAACTGTCAATAAGAACAGAAAACAACCAGAAATTTTGCAAATATCCAAAGGATAGCTTGAAATGGCATAGTATTCGACTTTTCAGTGTCCAGAAAAGTCGAATACAAAGGGAGGAAATGGAAAAAGAAGAATGTGCTGAAGTGGTGAAATAACAAAAAATTATGGTTTTAAGGCCCAGTCCAAGTGGAGTGATGCTGTACAATCCTAGTGAAGTAATAAAATTCCTAGTAATAAAATTCATTGACAGTGAATTCTCCCCTGGCATACTGTTTTTGACACGAGAGGGCAGACATTCAAGCTTTATAGCTCCATGACAAGCAAATGACAAACAATAGATGAGATTCCTATAATGAACACGAGAATCTATATATATCTGGACAGCTGAATGACTGAAGACATCACTCTAGAAATGAAACACAGTGACTATTGAATGAACAACAGATGGCATGACACCAGTTGATTAGTTGCACTCAAAAAAATTATTTGTTGATGCTGTTCACTTTATTTAAACAACTTATTTTGATTCAACACCATTGTATTAGGTTTCTGGTTCAAATGTAATTGCTTCGTGTTAAACTGACTTAAAACGATTACTTTTTGACTTAACTTACTGTTTTCATATTAAAATAACATGTTTCAATCAAGTAAACTCAGCCAGGACTCAATCAAACAGGACTTTCACTTCCCATCATGCTTTGCAAAGGGGCTGATCTGGGAGAGTAAATGTTGAAATAAAGTGTTATTTTAAGCAGTTTTTAGCAACATGAGAAAATGGAGGGACTTTTTAATGTTTACTTTCTATTATGTTGGTATTTAAAAGTTTCTGTTATGTTAATAGTTACCATTGTGGTGAAGTGTAGAACATGTGCTTGGGTTATCTAACAATAACTAAAGTTGTTTAATAATAAAAACAACTATATTGGGCATGCCATAGATGGAATAAATCCATCTTTTGGCTAACACTTAGCAATAAGAGTCTTTACAGAGTAAAGATTTTGTAAAAGTTGTGAAAATTGTTCTTGAATGCATCCCCTAAATAAACTAATCCCTTAAACTGGGTTACTTTTTTAAATTTCTGTTTGATATTAATTTTAGAATAATTAAACTTAATGGTTTTGGACAAAATTAAGAATGTTAACCTGATTCAACTAAATGGCATTGAGTTAACCTTATGTAATAAATTTAAGTTAACTGAAATAAATAATTTTAATTAAATTCAACATAACCAAATTATGTGGAACCTGTTGACATAAAAAATTAAGTAAATCCAACGTATCATTTTTTTGAGTGTGACATGGAACGATTGGAGTGGATGAATCATGGTATGACAATGACTGATGGAAGAATTTGAAGACAAGACTAATGAAACATGATTTACATTTGTATTATGGGCATGAATAATTGCTTTATCTGCTTACTTATTGACTTAATGGGCACAGTTAACCTTATCTCACAAATTTAGTAACATAAAAAATAAGAAGGGTGTTAGAAAAACTGCTCCTGCATAATAGCAGTACTTTTTAAGTGTCCGTAATTACAGTGAAGTATAATGAAGCAACAGTACAAAGCCTCTTCTACTCTGTGCATGATCACTAGTCTGTTGAGTTAGCTCTCTCTCACACACACACACACACACACACACACACACATTAAGTTAAATCTTTTCTGTTCTCATCACCATTTCTTTTTTATGAAAATTCTTATTTTTATCTTGCATTAATTTTCAAATAAGAACATTGCTCTCACAATTTTTTTTCTTTTCTTTCTTTCTCTTTAATTT
The DNA here is from genome assembly GCF_018812025.1 of Megalobrama amblycephala. NCBI lineage: Eukaryota > Metazoa > Chordata > Actinopteri > Cypriniformes > Xenocyprididae > Megalobrama > Megalobrama amblycephala. The sequence goes on from NC_063054.1 coordinate 7,560,071, forward strand.
TTTGTATTGCTTTTTTTTCTTTTGATTTGTACTCATATTTTCCATAACTATGTGAATTCATTTTATTTGATTTCAAGTGTTTGTTTTACAGAGAAACAAGAAAACCTAGTTGCTGTTATACATTCTTTAAAACAAAAGTTGACTATATACAAATACCTTAAATGTTTTACACACAAGTGAAACAGATAAACTGTAAGTGTAAATCAAACAAATTGTTTACTTTTTGGAAACACTTTACAATAAGGTTCATTTGTTAACATTAGTTAATGTATTAAATAACATGAACTAATCATGATCAATACATGTTACTGTATTTGTTAATCTTTGTTAATGGTAGTTAATAAAAATACAGCAGTTCATTGTTTGTTCATGTTAGTTTACAGTGCATTAACTAATGTTAACATACACAACTCTTGATTTTAATAATGTATTAGTAAATGCTGAAATTAACATTAACAAAGATTTAATAAGTGCTGTAGAAGTGCAGTTCTTTATTAGTTTATGTTAACTAATGAACCTTATTGTAAAGTGTCACCACTACAACTTTTCCAAAGTATCTTTGATTTCACGTAGAACATAAAGGTATAGTTCTCCCCAAAATGAAAACATCCTCATTTACTCACCTTCATTTTGTTCCAAACATGTCTGACTTCTTCTGTGGACACAAAATAATTATTTTTATGGATGTTTTAACTGCTTTTTCCATACGTACAAAGTCAGTGGGGTCCAAAACTACATTGGACCCCATTCACTTTCATTGTATCGACAACGTGCCTTGTTTTAAAGTTCTCCAGCTACATGTGGTGAAGCTCATGAGGCTAATGGAATTTCCCAGCTAGACTTATTGGGCCTCATTTATCAATCTAAAATAGAAACAAGTGCAGATCCAAGCTCAGAAATCATCTCACAACAAGGTTCACGTGTGTAGTGAATTCCAGGGCCCAGTTTACGGCCGGGCCCCTCTCTCTCCGTAACAGTGGACAAAGGTTTGCTACATTTTGATTGGATCTTGGTGGACTAACACAAACAAACTGTCCAACGCCATCAGATAAAGATGGAAGGACAACATCCAGACCTCTCTTAGAGGGTAAGAAGAAGACCTCTTGTACCAAGCCTGGGAAGGACAAGGCTTCTCATTGGTCCACAGGCAGTTACTGCCCTTCACCCATCTAGACATTACTTCCTAAAGTTGGCCAGAGACTGCCATAAAAATTCCTTGGGACCTTAGCAGAAATGGGTGAAACAAAGAAAGATCACAAAGATCCATCCAAATCCATTCAAAACTATGTTTGAAAACCTTAGAACTGATGCAAACTACACATCCATTTCACACTTATTCACAGAAATAAGTATTCTCAGTGACAGCCATTTGTAGTGCAACATCTGATACAAATACAGCTGTTAATGTACAATTGAATGACAGTTCAATCTTTTTCCATCATGTTTAGTCTCTATTTGTTTAGAATATTGCCAAAGGTATTCTGGTGGTGGTTTGGAAAGTGAGAAATGCATTGGTAAACTTTAAAGACACTGTAAAGACTTCCAACTTTGTGCTTCATGCAAATGAGTTCCACAGGGGAGAGAAGGGTGGGCCACACTGTGTGTGTCCCCTCTGATGCCAGCAGCCAATCACAGCACTCGAATGGAGAAGCGCCAAAATGCAATCTCCTCCTCATCGGAAAGGGATAAAGGTACCCTTTCTACCGACACTCCTTGTTCTGAGTCTCCCATCAGGGAAAGACATAACAGATATTGTTCTGAGTCTGTCCTGTACGGGGATAGACATTAACAGACACAACACCATTCTGAGCCTCTGGTCCATCCAGAGAGACAACAACTGATCCCATGATCTTAGTCTACAGCTTGTGAGGCAGCAACAGAGACGACCACGTTCTGAGCCTCCAGCTTGTGAGGAAAGAGACATTAACAAACACTACGTTCAGAGTTTCTGTCCAGCGAGACAGTGACGACATCTGCAACAAGGTTAAGCTCAGGAGAGCAAACCTTCACTTCAAGGCACCTTCGTCTGCGTGTTCCAGATTGTTAAGGACCTTCTGCACCTACACCAGGGCCTCATCTGCGTGTTCCAGATTTTAGGACCCTTTGGTGCTCCAGGAGATCAGCATCCCACAGAGCTTCGTGTTCAAGACTGTTGAAACAGATTCTGGCTCCTCTCCCCACTGCATTGTCACCCAGCACAACCAGGGGAAGACGTCACTGTCATCGGACTCAACCAAGTGGAACGTAAATATCACTTAACCAAACCTCTTTCCAGAGACCTTGGCATTGTTGTATATTATCAGTATATAATTTCCTAACTTCCATTAGATGTAATATAGCTGATTTTAGTTAATAACAAATAATCGTTCGTTTATTTGTTTGGTGAATAATAAGGTTCTCCACCTTATTATTTTCAGAGAAACAGTTTATCTTTCCATAAGATAGCGTAACTCTTCCATAGCCACACCCAACTTAACCACTTGTATTCTATGTATCTTATGCACTTTATTCCTTTATCATTCATGGTATTCATTTAGTAGTTGTGTTAGTTATTCTTGTTTATCTTTTTGTTAATAAAATTTATTTTATTACACTTGTGTCTTCCTTGTGCTGATAATACAGAAAAGGTTCTACAAGTTAGCAATATCACCAATCTTTCAGATAAATCAGCTGACCACTTTACATTAATTCTAAATGAATGAAAGCCCCTGTTGGGAGTGTTCTCATACTGCCAAGGTAACAGACCTTGACTGGTGCCCTGAACTAGGGAAAAAGGGGAAAGTGGTCATCTGATGTACTCATAACCACACCTCAAGAGACGTATGATCCAAAAATCACAACGTCAGCGGTGACTTGAGTACCAATCCCTATTTTACTTTGTGTCCTTTGATGGACAAAGTAAAAATCACTACACGTGTGATTCACGAAACATTCATATGCTGCCAATCGTACTGTCAGCTATGGTGCTGGGAAGTGAGGAACCCAAATTCAGAGATGCACTTTAGCAAACTTTATTTGAAATAAAAATTAAATTAAAAGGCTAACAAGGCTAAAACTACCCCGTTGGATGATGAACATCAAGACCTGCACAGCAGGGCTTGAACACACAACAAGGCTGGGAGTAGGACACGACTTGAGAGTGTCATGAATAGCCACTTTGTGTAGACTATTTGAATCTTAATGCCAAAACTGCAACCAATGAATAATTATCTTTGTAAGACCAGCTTGTTTCAGCAAAACCAAGTTTGCTAGTGCTCAGACACAATATGGCCTTCAACAGTATGGACATGAGCGGTGGCTACGATCGAATCTCATTTCAGGCTTCAGCTCATGTATGCAAGTTTTTGATCTGGTGGAGAATTGTTATCAGAGCATTTTGTTCATTTAGATTATTTTCCTGACCAACAACAAAGTGTGCAAAAAGCACAACGTATTTGTTTTGATTTCTTTTTCTCTTTTTTGTTAAATCCAACTTATCGCGCAGGCGCCTCATGCGCGCATGCAACAGCAGTTCTAGTGTTGCTAACTTTACATTTTAGTGAGTTCTGCAATCATCCAAACATATGTCACACTGCTCAAATGAAATGGCCCACTGTACAATCTGTGCCAGTCAGTGTGCCCACCGCCCCACCAAACACATATTTTGGATGAATTAAACATTTTCAAGGATGAAGTTTTACATGGATATTAGAACATGAGTGAAGTACAAAGCCTTGTTTACATAATGAATAATAGTCGAGCAACCCAATGTTAGATCGCAAATATGGAAACATTTGGATTTGTGCCCAATGAGAGAGGTAGCCTACGTAAGCCCAAAGTCATTTCAGTTTCGCTTTAAATCAGCACTTGTATCTACTTTCGACTGATAAATGAGGCCCAATAACTCTAGCAGGGTTATTCCATTAGCCTCATGAGTTTCACCACATGTAGCTGGAGAACTTTAAATCAGGGCACACCACTGAATCCTTCACCACCCCATCACACCAATGCCCCGCTCTTGTTAGCTTCCATTTTAGCTCAGAAGCTGCTCTACCACTGATTACAGAAGAACACATCTTTCGCTCATGTAATAGATATATAATGGCAGGTGGGGGCATTCCATCTGAGCAAAGAGACCCAGGACACAAACTTTCCCACCTTCAATCTCCCTCTATCAGCAGAGATGACAGAAAGAGCCTTTCATTGCTGAAGAGCACAATGACATCTCAAACTTCTCTGCTAGTAAAAAAAAAAAAAAAAAAAAAAACATCAGGCAGTCCAAGTCATTTTCAGCAGGTGCACTACTACACTACATCCTGTTCAAAGCAAAGACTACCACATGTAACCAAGAAAAACACAATGCTGAATGCTCTGCATATGGGTTTAGAACAATATGGGAACACATTATTATTATTATTATTATTATTATTATTATTTCAATAATTTTCTCCCCCAAAGCAAAGTTATATGGTATGCAAAACAAAACATAAAACAGGGAATGATATACTGTAGAGAGGACCCGTGCTGACCCTCATGACTTTGTATCAAGGCCAAAAGTTCAATCAAGTTCAATAAAAAGTTCAATATCAAATAATTTGATCTTTTTATGACAATACAAGGCTAGTAAAGGTTGTAAAATGTCATGTGGTGATATTTATGAATTAATCATTCAAATAAAATAAAAAAAACTACCTTGAAAAATACATTTAAAACATTACACTATACTCATATTAAAGATGTTTAAAAAATGGGTAACGCTCAAAGAGCAAGTTTTTGCTCAAGAATTGCAGTTTAAAGGTGCCGTAGAACATGTTTTCAAAAGATGTAATATAAGTCTAAGGTTGTCCCCTGAATGTGTCTGTGAAGTTTCAGCTCAAAATACCCGATAGATTTTTTATTTTATTTTTTTTATTCATTTTTTTAACTGCCTATTTTGGGGCATCATTAACTATGCGCCAAATTCAGGCTGCGGCCCCTTTAAATTCTCGTGCACCCCGCCCCCGAGCTCGCGATAAAGCATAAACATAAAGTTCACACAGCTAATATAACCCTCAAAATGGATCTTTACAAAGTGTTCGTCATGCAGCATGTCTAATTGTGTAAGTTTAGTATTTATTTGGATGTTTACATTTGATTCTGAATGAGTTTGATGGTGCTCCATGGCTAACAGGCTAAAGCTAGTCTGCAAGTGTTTAAAAAAATGAAAATAACAACAGTCTTGTCTCTGTAAATACAGTAAGAAACGATGGTAACTTTAACCACATTTAACAGTACATTACCAACATGCTAACGAAACATTTAGAAAGACAATTTACAAATATCACTAAAAATATCATGATATCATGGATCATGTCAGTTATTATTGCTCCATCTGCCATTTTTCGCTATTGTCCTTGCTTGCTTACCTAGTCTGATGATTCAGCTGTGCACATCCAGACATTCTGCCCTTGTCTAATGCCTTGAACATGGGCTGGCATATGCAAATATTGGGGGCGTACATATTAATGATCCCGACTGTTACGTAACAGTTGGTGTTATGTTGAGATTCGCCTGTTCTTCGGAGGTCTTTTAAACAAATGAGATTTATATAAGAAGGAGGAAACAATGGAGTTTGAGACTCACTGTATGTCATTTCCATGTACTGAACTCTTGTTATTCAACTATGCCAAGGTAAATTCAATTTTTAATTCTAGGGCAACTTTAAGTGACTTAAACTGCAATTCATTGACTGCCACAATCTCATTGAGCCCCAAAATGCCCAACTTTAAATGCCCAACTTTACAGCAGAAGGAAAAAAATAAATAAATAAATAAATTGTTTACTGCCTGGTACAAATTGTGGTTTTGGTCTATATATAGCTAATTTTGACCTTCATGACAACTGTGAGGGGGGGTGAATTTTTTTTTTTTTTATAACTCATCCTTTTAAATTATATTGAGCCTTAAAGTTCTGCATAATTAAGGGCGCAGCCACTTGAATGACAGATGTATTGCCGCTGCACCCACGTCCTGCTTCTTTGCCTATTTTCTGTTATCCGGGAGTGACGCACTGTGACGCGCTGCCAAGATGGCAATGGCCAGCTTTAGGTTTCAAAAATGCTCTTCAGAAACCTACGGTTCACGTCACAGACACTACATCCATATTTTTTACAGTCTATGGCAGGGCCGGGTCTAGGGGGGCTAGGGGGGCAAAGCCCCCCAGATTTCTCTTGTGCCCCTCCAACATCCCCAGGATACTCTTTTTTTTGTGATAGCACACAAAATGTAAAAAATATATCAACACTAAATTAGTTACACATGCAAATTACTAGAAACATTGTGCTGTTGTATTTTTCTGGCGCGCCTCACGGCGCGCATCCTTTTACAGTTCTCCCTCACAGGCATGCTCAGCACTTCAGGTGCTCACACCATGCCAGAATTGCCAGAATTACAAGATTTCAACTTGTAAAAAGCATTCATGTCCTCATCCACATCCTTTTTCTAAGCAGTTTTCCAAGACTTTTGCACACCTTATCGGATCACTTCTCAAGACGGCCATTGACAATCACATGAGCAGATGACAAACAGCTCCTTCATAAATGCGCTCTAGTCTCTATTTAAACATGCACACACCGTTAATATATTGCTACACGATCATGGAACACTTGGAAATTTAACTTGGAATTTTAAAATTGTGATTTCCAAGTCATGAAAAATCTCGAAAATGAATAAATTAAAAAAAAAAAAAAATAGATGTAACTATTCTAGTAATATAAAATAGTTTTGTTCACTTATGTTCAGCTCTGAAATATTCTATCAGAATATTGCGCTATTTGTTGAATAGTAGCCTATTACTTGATGTCAAAAGTTACATGCTCCTTTCAGAATCTGCAAAATATCAATAATTAAAAAAATAAGTGAGATCAATGTTTTTTTTTTTTTTAGCACTGCAACAAAAATGTATTATTATGAGATGTTTACATATAGTCCACAATATATAATATCTGCCTTTACACAAATTAAGCAGTTCAAAAGTTTACACACACTTTTTTTACACACAAAATTTATTCTCAGTACTGTGTGTCATTAATTTAAGACAATTTAATTTTATGATTAGGCCCATGTTTGGGACTCTTCTCATACCCAACTGTTACAAATGGTGAAAACATTTACTGATACTCCAGAAGGAAACAATGCATTAAAATTCAGGGGGTGTAAACATTTGCACAGGATGGTTGGGGGGTAAATTGTTTTTATTTTGTCTTCTGAAAAGTGTTTTATAAAGCTTTTGTAGGACAAAACTAAAAACAAGTAGATCTTTAAATAAAATAATAACTTCCAGTCTTATTCCAGTCAGAATTTCCAGTCATCCTGTTCATAGGTTATTGTGTTGTGTTGTCTTGGGCATCAGTGAATGTTTGCAGCTTTTGATCATCCAGGTAACAACACACACTATAAAGAATCAAGCATATAAACTTTTGAACTGGATCTTTTGTGTAAATTCAATTATTATGTCTTGTTTTTATTTTTATATAGTCAAAATAACTGAGCACAACTCTATAGAAATTAACCAAAAATATAAGGGGAAAAAAACACGAAAAAGGAAAGAATCATGTAACCAGGTCTTCTAATGGTTTAAATTTCTTCAATGAACCAAGTTGTCTTCTTCCACTTTTAAATTTTACCATTCTTAAAGATTTAGAGTAAATCCAAAATTCTTTCTGAAAAACAGAAAACAATGGCTTTGTTTTAAGTAACTTACAGTAAATGAATATAACATGAATATAACATTTTCCCAAAATGAAAATATTGTTCAGTAGAAATTGAATGTGTACATCTTCCATTATTATGCCAAAAGTTATGTCATTTTTAGAAAATGAATTGTAATTTTAAGCCATTCGTATATGTTAGACCAAAAGTCTCACAGAATCACAAAAAAAAAAAAAAAAAAAAAAAAAAAAAAAACACAGAAAGTACTTTTGTGATCAATATTAAATCTGAAAAAAACCTGAAAAACGGAAGAAACTGTTTAGTAGTTAAAAGGGGGTGCGGGGGGCGAGGGGATTAGGGAGATCATAAACCTATGATTCATATATCATATTATGCTGCCCCACCAATTTTTCAAAATGCCCCCCCAGTCACGTAATCCTAGAACCGGGCCTGGTCTATGGTAAGACATTACAATAAGGTTTCATTAGTTAACAGTTAACTACTTTAGTGAACTAAGAATGAACAATATTTCTACAGTATTTATTAATCTTAATGTTAATTTCAGTGTTTATTAATGCATTATTAAAATCTAAAGTTGTATTTGTTAACATTAATGCACTGTAAACTAACATGAACAAATGATGAACGACTGTATTTTTTATTAACTAACATTAACAAAGATCAATAAATGCTGTAACAAATGTATTGCATTGTTAGTTCATATTAGTTAACACATTAACTAATGTTAAAAAATGAGACCTTATTGTAAAGTGTTACCAAAAAAAAAAAATTTTTTTTTTTTTTTTTTTTTTTTTTTTACCTAATGGATAAACCATGACATTTTAGAGTCATTAATTTTAATATTTTCTTGAAAATGGTACCACATGAAACCAGCATGAATTTACAAAATAGTAAGCTACATTTTTTTGCTGGTATGTTTTTGACCCAAATACTGTTTACATGACTTTTAAATGTTTTGTTTTGTTTTATTTTATTTTATTTTATTTTATTTTATTTTATTTTATTTTATTTTATTTTATTTTATTTTATTTTATTTTATTTTATTTTATTTTATTTTATTTTATTATTTTATTTTATTTTATTTTATTTTATTCACCCTGTTACATAAACTAGTGCATGACAAGTGCATCTTGCAACACTTCACTCTCACCCACAAACCTTCTATTTAACCTCCTGTATTGATGTCAATTAGTAGCAGGCTGCAGTGTGAAAATAGTAGCCAGGGAGCATCTTTCGATAAAGTAGGTGTTAATGAAATTGCACAAATTGTCACTGTTTCAAATTTGCCCCCTGCCCTGTAATGAGCGGGCACAGTCCAATGGAGGAATCAATTAAAACACGATTTGTTTAAAATGTACAATATGTAGTCTGACAACAGGCCTTAGCTAATTGAAATTTTTGTTTTGTTTTGCTCATAAGCAGATTATAGCCTGATTCACGGTTTTAAGTGATTGCGATTAAAGTTTGTTGTGCTGGTTTCGGAGGCTGTAAACCCGTTCTTTTGGCCGGTATTTCTAATTAAAGCAGAACAAGCTAAGCCTGCACAGACTTCCCTCATTATGTCAATGTGTTATGTGGACTGATTTAATGTTGACTTTCATTAATGGAATAGAATAATTCATGTTTACACTGGACTTTTCAATTCTGCCTTTTTAAGATGTGGAATCTTACTTTAGAATATATGCAAAACACAGGCTGACTTGGAAGCAAATTTACACTGGTGTTAGGGGACAGGAATGACAGCTCATCTGCTCAAATAAGTCTCAAACTGTTCCTTGAATCCAATATGTAATCTAATAGATCTAATAGACATTCACCCCATGTGCAGTTTCAGTCTAATTACTGTATCTTGGCAACATTTATTTTCAACAGAGACACATCTAAGCCTGTCCTCATTTATTTTAAAAAGTAAACATCGTATCAAGTAGGATAGAATGCTGCTAAAAACCCCCTTAAGGAAAATATAATTACATTTGCTTTATATATAAATTATGTTGCTCAATCAACATAATTTATATATAAAGTGTATTTTTTTTGAAAATTGATGGAGCAACAACATTTGTGTAAAATATGGTAAAATGTTTGTTTTCATTAAAAATCATGTAAACAAAATTGTGGGGTAAAATGGACACCCAGCCTGGAGCAGAAGGCACCCGGGGAGCCTGCAGTGATATAGAGTTAATAAACCAGCAATAGTTATATGGCAAAATCTTTTTTTTTAATCATTCAGGCTAAGTAGCCTACTTCACTTGAGGAAATGGTGCATCAGTTTTCTATTTAATCACTTTTGGCATTTCATACTTATGTTTTATTTTTACATTAATAAGAAATAATATGTTTTACATTATTAGTATTGATAAAATAATAACTGTACTCTTATGAAAATGGACTATGTACATTTGTTTCACACATTAATCTGCATCATTGTAGCAGTCATTGGCTTTTTAATTGTTTGTTTCACTTTTTAGTTACTTAGAAACTTGATTTAATCAACTTCATCAAAACAGAAAATTATAAAGACCTTTTTCTCAAAATATATGTGACATATATTGTTATTTACATTGAATTACCTCAACATCAACCTTTTGTCATTGCACTCAATGAACTCATGAGGACAAAATGCAGTGTATAATGAGAAACCAATAAGTGCTGTGTTTGTGTTGGTTGCTATTTAATATTCTGAGGAAAATCATCAAATCACAAGGACCTTTTATTCAGGTGTCCTGTGTATTTCATATTCTGAACATTCGCTCATGCTCTCAAAACAAGACATTGCCTAGTAACAAGGGAAGTATTTTGATTTCTTCTTTCATTTAAACCCTGTGCATGAGTTCACAAAGTTTAGCTGACCTTTGCTGAACCTTGTAGACCGTAATGACACTTTACGTTATTAATTTGGTATCTGCACAACCTGTGGTCATGACGACCACTGGTATCACTTCATTGCATGATCTCAAAATACCTGTTCCAAATTTATAATATCATAGAGCATATTTACATATGCTAGGCGACAAGAACAATCCTCTGTAGACTAGACCGCCCCATTTAGAAACACTCAGTCCGACCCAAATGCAGTTTTTACTGAAGTAAAGTATTGTTTATTTATATAAATACACAGCAAAGCTGAACAGAGTAAGGAAAAGTTAAATAGAAAAAGAGACTAAAACCAGGCATAGGACACCGACAATAAAACAAAACTAAAATTAGATTAAAACTCCTGGGAGTAGAGATACCTTTCAGCCTCTTTTTAAAAATGATTATAGAAAGTGGGAAGCAGATGATAATCCGTAATTGATAACTATTCTTAACGACCAAATAATTTGCTTGCAGTTAAGCATAATTCTGAGTCCAGGATGATACCAAGGTTCCTAACCAGGGAAGAAATGGAGAGGAAATGATTGCCAAGCTCATTAATGAGTCACCAGCTTTCAATGGTATGTACAACTGGGTATCATCAGCATATAAATAAAGAGACATTGTGCCCTCTAATAATATTCCGCAGTGGACGCATATATAAATGAAAGAGAAGCGGGCCAACAATGGAGCCCTGAGGGTACACCGCTAATAATAGGAGCTTAAGATGAGGAAAAGTTGTCCAGCGCTACAGAAAAGGACTCGTCTTTAAGATAGGAACTGAACCATTGTAAGGTTGATGCCAATCAAATGCTCTAAACTCCAAAGAAGTACATTATGATCTAAAGGCAGCTGTAAGATCGAGGAGCATTAAAACAGCATTTTTCCTTTTGCATCGAAGAAACATTAATATTTTACTGGCCGTGACTGGATGTATGAATTTAGATTTTAAAACCTAATATTATCTGTAACATCTAACACATCACCTCATTCATTCATTCATTCATTCATTCATTCATTTCCGTTCATTCATTTGTTCATTCATTTTAATTTGACTCATTCAGTCATTTCAGTTTCTTCATTTGTTCATTCATTTCAGTTTATTCATTTCGGTTCATTCATTTTAATTTATTGACTCATTCAATCATTTCAGTTCATTCATTCATTCATTCATTTCAGTTAATTCATTTCAGTTCATTCAAGTTTATTCATTCAAGTTCATTCATTCATTCATTCATTTAAATTAATTTATTTCAGTTCATTCATTTAATTCCAGTTCATTCATTCATTCATTCATTCATTCATTCATTCATTCATTCATTTCAGTTCATTTATTAATTCCGTTCATTCATTTAATTTCAGTTCATTCATTTTAATTTGACTCATTCAATCATTTCAGTTCATTCATTCATTCATTCATTCATTCATTCATTTCCGTTCATTCATTTAATTTCAGTTCATTCATTTAATTTATTGACTCATTCAATCATTTCAGTTCATTCATTCATTCATTCATTCATTTCAATGAATTCATTTCAGTTCATTCATTCATTTCAATTTATTTATTTATTCATTCATTCATTTAAATTGATTTATTTCAGTTCATTCATTCATTCATTCATTCATTTCAGTTTATTCATTTCAGTTAATTCAAGTTTATTCATTCAAGTTCGTTCATTCATTCATTCATTCATTTCAGTTTATTCATTTCAGTTAATTCAAGTTTATTCATTCAAGTTCATTCATTCATTCATTCATTCATTCATTTCCGTTCATTCATTTCAGTTCATTCATTTTAATTTGACTCATTCAGTCATTTCAGTTTCTTCATTTGTTCATTCATTTCATTTCAGTTCATTCATTCATTTCCGTTTATTCATTTCATGACTCATTCATTCATTCATTCATTTCAATTAATTCATTTCAGTTCGTTCATTCATTCATTTCAGTTTATTCATTTCAGTTCATTGAAGTTTATTCATTCATTCATTCATTCATTCATTCATTTAAATGTATTTATTTCAGTTCATTCATTTCATTTCAGTTCATTCATTCATTCATTTCAGGTCATTCATCCATTTCTGTTCATTCATTTCAGTTCATTCATTCGTTCATTCATTTCAGTTCATTCAAGTTCATTCATTCATTTCATTTCATTTCAGTTCATTCATTCATTTATTTCAGTTCATTAATTCATTTCAGTTAATTCATTCATTTATTTCAGTTCATTAATTCATTGACCTCAGTTACTGGTCAATATAAGTCATTCTGTATCAGTTTCGAACAGTCAATAAATAGAGTTTGATACACTGTCAGAAATAGGGGTACAGTAGGAGTCCATTTCTGTCCCCCAAGGTACAATCTACATACCCCATAGGGCTTATTATTGGACCTCAAGGTACATGTATGTACCTTTTTGAGGGTCAAAAAGGTACATATATGTTCCCAAGCATTAAAAGGTACATATATGTACAGTTTCTTTTAAAGGTTAAGGTACAATATCAAGAGACAGCCTCTGCTAAGCCTTTTTTTTTTTTTTTTTTTTTTTTTTTTTTTTGTAAAAGTTATTTAAATATTTTATTAATTATTTATGGTAAATAAATAACTTGCACTGTAAATATTTTTTTGTAATTTTACAGAATTTTACTGTTTTATTTTACAGATCTTTCCTGTATATTGAATATTCTGTAAAATTACAGAAATATAATGTAAATTTAGTACATATCCGCCGTAAAATAATGTGAAAAACATGTAACTGTGAAATAACATAAAATTTCCGTTTTTTTATTGGACTTAATCACTACTCTGACTGTTCCGCTTGTCAAATTAGTTCTGCTGCGTTCAATGTTTCGTTTCGTAACGGATTTCTTTTCATAATATCATCTCGTAATATAACATAATCATACATTCTTTGTTGAAATACGCGGACATTTAAACTATGAAGAGTTTAAATATTCGAACTGAATGAATTCCCGCCCAGCGCATTGATACAGTCTCTTCAAATCACACGGTGAGCGGAGCGGAGCGGAGCTGACTGAAATCACTCGACTCGACCGTTAGGATTGCAGCTGTTCGTGGATGTGAAGCGAAATTAAGCAGGTAAAATACACATTTTCTAAACTTCTCTTTATTATTATATGTTGTTTTTAGCATTTTGAACCGTCCGAAAGCCTGAGTCGTTAAACCAATGACTGTGTGTTTTAATTTTTCAAACGGTGCGGGCCGTTAATCATTTAAAAGGTTTATGATGTTTAAAATTACGTATCAGTTGACGGTAAAGTGTAGTTTTGTTATTTACTCGATATTATCAAAGTCATAACATTAGTCCCTTATTTTGTTTAGACTTTCTGTTGCATTTTGTTTCCATTCTAAGTTAGGCCTACCGCCATTTTTCCATCTGAGGAAAAAATGTAACGTACTTTGCCAAACACGACGAGTAGCGTGGATTTATAATTTTTTGGGACTGAATCTACATGAATATGTATATATATATATATATATATATATATATATACACTGTTAGCCCGGATTTTATATTTACTTAAAAAATATAATTACAATATACTTAAAATATTTAAGTTTGGTTGCATTACTTATAAAATATAAGTATATTCTACTAATTTGTGGGTGTATTTTAATGTGTTAATAAATGTAAGTTAAATGCACTTAAATTATGAAGTTTTCCTCCTGGCCACGCCTCCTTCACACTGGTTTGCGGCAGGTAATGACGCCATTTTGTCGTGGTGTGTGTGAATTCAAGGAGCTGTTGATGAGCAGTTGGAACATTTGTTTTGGCTGTTCTACAGACATTTTTTCCTAACATTTACCTTATAGTTTTTCACCAAAGGAGAAAATCACAATTTTTAAGTTACCATCATCGAGGGTCAGTGTTTGTTTTAGTTGAGCTCTTGACCCTTGACTTTTTAATATTAGATTTTGTTTGGGCAGTTTTAACTGTATTAAAACCAACCAGACAAGCAAAGTTAAAAGATGATCAGGTGATGTTGGTTATGTTTTCACATAATCATTATTCAATCTGAATCACTGAACTCATTTAGAGCCCAATCTCTGAGTTAGATTTACATTATTGATTACAGCAGCACTGTGATTCTACAGCGGAGGATCAACTTCTACAATACAATTTTTTTTTTCAAAGTTGTCCTTATCACAAAAAAAATATATATATATATATTTTAGGCACACACAGACATCAAGAATCAGCCTGTGAATCTCAACGACGGTGACAAGCAGCATGTTCTGATAAACAGATCAACTCTGAACATTAGAAAACAAGCTACTAAAAAGTCACAGAAAAACAGCAAAATTTAAATAGTGAGAATAAAGAAAATTACTAAGACAATTCAGCTCATAATTTATTCATGCAGCAATGCATGATGGGAGGCATGGATGAATTTTGATTGGTGGCAAGTTAACTTGCTTAGTACATTGAACTTAAATATACTAGTTGTAATAACTACAAAGTAATTAATATTACAAAACATTTTAAGTTAAATGAACTCGAATTATTAAGTTCACATTACTTAATCATTACTTAATTTTTTTAGGGCAACCAGTTTCCTCAAATTTTTTAAGTAAATTCAACTTATCCGGGCTAACAGTGTATATATTAGTACCGGTCAAAAGTTTGAAAACATTAGGCCTAGTATTTTTAACGTTTTTGAAAGAAATCCCTATGTTCATCAAGCCTGGATTTATTTGATAAAAAAATACATTAGATTATGGATTTGTAAATTAATGTGTCCCATGCACTCATTTCTCTCTCTCTCTCTCTCTCTCTCTCTCTCTCTCTCTCTGCAGATAAATTGTGTGAGTTTCTGATATTAAAGACATGGTGAAAAGGTGAGAGTTGCACCATTTAAAGATCTGGAATTTATGTTTTTATGTTTTATTTCTCACAAAAAGTCTCTCTCTCTCTCTCTCTCTCTCTCTCTGCAGATAAGTTGTGAGTTTCTGATAAATAAAGATATGGTGAAAAGGTAAGAGTTGCACCAATTAAAGATAATATAATTGCTGGAATATATGTTTTTATGTTTTATTTCTCACAAAAAGTCTCTCTCTCTCTCTGCAGATAAGTTGTGAGTTTCTGATATTAAAGACATGGTGAAAAGGTAAGAGTTGAACCATTTAAAGATAATAATAATTGCTGGAATATATGTTTTTATGTTTTATTTCTCACAAAAAGTCTCTCTCTCTCTCTGCAGATAAGTTGTGAGTTTCTGATAATAAAGACATGGTGAAAAGGTGAGAGTTGCACCATTTAAAGATAATATAATTGCTGGAATATATGTTTTTATGTTTTATTTCTCACAAAAAGTTACATATCTCTTCTCTTGTCTATATGAAAAACAGGAAGAGTACGTTGATTCCTGTGGTCCAAATCATTGTTAATAGCCACAGAACCACTTCACTCAGTGATTCTGTTGAGTCTGCGTCCTACAACTACCTGAACATCTTGTACCCAGCAGGCCAAGGAGCAACGCTGGAGTTCTTGCAGAGGTACGAAACCAGCAGTTAAGTGAATACATCAAAACCGTTATGAAACTCTCTCTCTACATTATCTACATTAATCCGGACACATTTGAAAACACTTCTATCTGAAAACACTTCGGACACTTTTCTGATATTTTTACTGTTCATTTATTAAAAGAGTTCTATAGTAGAGTCATTTTCATTACTCATGTTGTTTTTTGTTTGTTTGACAGATGCCTTTTCAAGATAAACCCCAAGGGATCAAAAGCTGAGAAGAGCACTTCAAGAAAGCCGATGACGGTCAGTCCACAGCATGTGTCAAACTCCGCTCCTGGGGGCCCACTGTCCTGCAAAGTGCTCCAACCCGCTCCAGAACACCTGCCTGGAAATTTCTAGCAATCCTGAAGACATTGATTAGCTGGTTCAGGTGTGTTTAATTAGTTTCTGTAGGGCCACTGTCCTGCAGAGTTTAGCTCCATCCCTGAGTTTGACACCCTTATTCAAAAGATTCTTTCTCTCTGAACTGAAACTGCAGACTATGAATAGAAGGCATACATGGAGAACATTCTTCAGAAGGAAGTCCAATCTCCCTCCATTCACTTGCACAGACATTTTCATCAGTGTCATGCGGACTTTAAGAACACTCACTCTTTCCTGCTTTGTTTAATTGTTTGTTTTTTAATGACTCCTTGTAATTCATCTGTCGACCAATGGTCAGGTTTTGAAGGCAGACTGTTTAATTATTATTCAACTAACTTTTTTTTTTTTCATTTGTAATATTGATGTATTGTTATATTAAGTATACTGCTGCAATTGAAACCATTACTAGTTTTAAAACTGTTTTTGGCTTTTTATAAAATAAAAAACTAATAAACATTCTTTTGCAGTTAAGACTGGTTATTTCTATTAAAAAGCTAAAGAAAATACAGAAGATTTTATGTAAAATTACGGTTATAAATTGTATTTTATTAACAGAAAAGTACTGTATTTTTAAGAGACATTTATTTTATGGAATATTTCAACGATTGTACCCTGTCAAAGCCAATTTTGTACCCTTTTTGAAGGGTCCATTCTTGTACTGTTAAAGAAAGGTACAAAACTGGTCTCTTCAGGTACATTTGTACCCTATGCCAAGGGTACAAAAGCTGTACCCTTGAGGGTACAGCCCCAGTGACAAGCCATTGTACCCCTGAAGGTACAATTATGTACTTTAATTTCTGAGAGTGTACCCATCCATTGGATTTTCTGGATTTTCTATGGCTACATTTGTTGCAATCTATGCCACGTTTTAATGCCAAGTCCAATAAGAGTAAGGAAGTGAGATGTAAAGAGAGCAAAATATCTGCTGTGACAAAGATGTAGCCATGTCATCTTTGCCTGAGTGATGAATACAGTGATCTTTCACATTTATCATCCCTATGGTGATAATAGGAAGACACTTTTCACAATTACCCAATAATCATTAAACCATTAATAAACTTTGCCCTGCGGTGCATCTCAGTGGCCACAACAGTGCACCTCGGAGCAAATTGGCTGAGTTTAACAAGAAATATAGTGAACTGAGAGTTCTTATATCATTAATCAAAATATGGACTGATGGCTCGTTCCAGTGGCTGATTTATAAGATCCAGTTTGGGAAGGTCAGACTGTGGGGTTTATTAATAGAGAATGCCAAAGTACTGCTAAAATATCTGCCACTCACCGATGTGTATTTTCATTTATATATTCTACAACATTGACCACAAACATAACTGACCCAACAAAAACAAAAACAAATATCAATCGGAAAATAAATGTGTATTATATGCATATATTTAATATAAGACTGTAACTCACACTCTCAGAGATTTATGGATGAAATTATTGTGTAAAATTATTAAAATTAAAAAAAAAGTTAGCAGTCATTAAAATCTGGGGGTCAGTAGACAATGATCAGCCAAATGGGGAAAGAGATGATCAAATCCCTTTAACCTTTATGTTCAATAGTTTATAAAAGTCTAGTTTGGGCTTGTATGAAGAAGAATTTCTGCACTGTTTAGATTGAAATAGTATATGCAAACAATAGTGCCATCTGGAGATATGCAATTATGTCTTTAATATTAGGCTTGCCAAGTGTAAGAGCGCAATATAAAAGAGAATATAATTACATTATGCATGGTGTGAATGTATTTCATTCTGCCATGTAATCAGTTTTGGTTTTCATTAGAGCTTAATTTCCGCAGGTCACAAAAGAAATATCACGAGTGTGTTGCACCTACCGCTATTTCTATCTAATGATTTCATTTGAGTGTTGCACAGTTTTCTTTAATTACATGTTAACCATATTTTTAGATGAGTGTTTTAGTTTTGTACAATGCTAGAACATCTGTTCTTCCAGGCCTTTCCATCCTGTAGCTGTATGTGACTGATAAGAGATGCTTGTATTAGGCTCTGTGGGAACTACATTAAATAGCCTCTCTTACTAGATCCAGGATCATTACATCACATCTCACTCATATTGTACTTCAATGAGACCATGTGATGATTGTTACCCTCAGCCATACAAAACCTCTTACAGCATATACACACTACTGTTCAAAAGTCTGGGGTTGGTAAGATTTAAGTCTCTTACGCTCACCAAAGATGCATTTATTTGATAAAAAAAATACAGCCATATTATTACAATTTAAAATGTCTTCTTTTTTAATATATTTTAAAGACCCCCTGTGGTGAAAATCAAATTTTTAATGTTGTTTATATGTCTATGTGGTGTTTTTAATATGCTTTCAGACAAACCATGTGCAAATTCATAAGTCAGCAGTATTGCTGAGTATTTTCTCCTTAAAAATGCAGAGAAAAAAAGACTAAAAAATGAGGTTTGAAATTGTCTGTGTTTATTACGTCACAAACAACCTTGTAACCAATCACGTAAAGGTGCGGGTGGGCTTTAGCAGATCATTACTATGCTCTAAAGCAGGAGAGTCTCAAGAGAAGCCAGGTTATCCCGGAATATTTTTCTGATGATATGAATAATTGGGTACATTTAGTAATATAGTGGGTAAATTATGTGTATGATGTATATTATGGTGTTATGATGAACTATATGGCTTTAACCTCTGGCGTTTTAATGTTGCTAAGGATACCGATTCTACTTGGCAGCTGTCTGACTTGTCTTGACATGGTTTGCGTAACATTAGCAACACATTATTAGCTGTTTGATAACATAGTCAAGCAGAAGGCTAATCATATTAATTACCGTTAGGCCTATGTGTCCGATGCTGTAAAGTGATGCATAAAACGCATTACCATTCTGATACATCCACTAGACAAGCCTGTATACAGTAATTCACTCTTCCACTTCTTCTGAATCGTTTACTGGTTCAAACATATATGGCTAAATTAAACCAGTATTTCCATTTTCCAGCGTGCAGCGTTTACTACAGTAAAGCTGGCCAAGTGGATCTCTGAGCTGGTGTGAGCGAGTGGAGGCGGGGCTAATTTGAATATTCATGGGTCCACATATACACTATATTGCCAAAAGTATTGAAACACCCCTCCAAAGCATTGAATTCAGGTGTTCCAATCACTTCCATGGCCACAGGTGTATAAAATCAAGCACCTAGGCATGCAGACTGCTTCTACAAACATTGGTGAAAGAATGGGTCGCTCTCAGGAGCTCAGTGAATTCAAGCGTGGTACCGTGATAGGTTACCACCTGTGCAATAAGTCCATTCATGAAATTTCCTCACTACTAAATATTTCACGGTCAACTGTTAGTGGTATCATAACAAAGTGGAAGCAATTGGGAACAACAGCAACTCAGCCACGAAGTGGTAGGTCACGTAAAATCACAGAGCGGGGTCAGTGCATGCTGAGGCACACAGTGCGCAGAAGTCACCAACTTTCTGCAGAGTCAATAGCTACAGACCTCATAGAGAGCTTCAAGGAATGGGTTTCCATGGCCGAGCAACTGCATCCAAGCCTTACATCACCAAATGTAATGCAAAGTTTTGGATGCAGTGGTGTAAAGCACGCCGCCACTGGACTCTAGAGCATTGGAGATGTGTTCTCTAGGTCTGGAAATCCGATGGATGAGTCTGGGTTTGGTGGTTGCCAGGAGAACAGTACTTGCCTGACTGCATTATGCCAAGTGTAAAGTTTGGTGGAGGGGGGATTATGGTGTGGGGTTGTTTTTCAGGGGTTGGGCTTGGCCCCTTAGTTCCAGTGAAAGGAACTCTTAATGCTTCAGCATACCAAGACATTTTGGACAATTTCATGTTCCCAACTTTGTGGGAACAGTTTGGGGATGGCCCCTTCCTGTTCCAACATGACTGCACACCAGTGCACAAAGCAAGGTCCATAAAGACATGGATGAGTGAGTTTGGTGTGGAGGAACTTGACTGGCCTGCACAGAGTCCTGACCTCAACCCAACAGAACACCTTTGGGATGAATTAGAGCAGAGACTGCGAGCCAGGCCTTCTCGCCAACATCACTGCCTGACCTCTCAAATGCGCTTCTAGAAGAAGAAGAAATTCCCATAAACACACTCCTAAACCTCGTGGAAAGCCTTCCCAGAAGAGTTGAGGCTGTTATAGCTGCAAAGGGTGGGCCAACTCCATATTAAACCCTACAGATTAAGAATGGGATGTCATTAAAGTTCATGTGCACATAAAGGCAGGCATCCCAAAACTTTTGGCAATATAGTGTACTAAATTAAGCAAGAGTGTAGAGTTACATTCAAGGTATTTTAAGGCATGAATAAATTTTTTTTCCACAGGAAAATAATTTAAATATGTAATTTTAATAGATAAAATTATTGACTTCAGGGGGACTTTAAAATGTAATTAATTCCAACACTGATTTTTCAGCCTTCAGTCTCATGATTACCAAATCAGAATGATTTCAGAAAGATCAAGAAACATTTCTTATTATTATCAATAAAACAGTTATGTAACAAGTAGTTCCCATTCAGTCGGTCACGTTCGACGTACGTCGGACAGACCGACGAATAGGAATCTCGCCAGAGAGGCCAATCTACTTCTAGTGTAACTAAACGAGCCAATGCACATTGGCATGCAATCATATGCATCAGCTGCTTGCCTCGCAGCGCGGGTATATATTGAGCAGCAGGTGCGTTGCATCTTCAGCTTTTCGCTTCGGAGCCAAACTTCTGCAACAAGCTGAAGAAAACTACTGGAAGCACGAGTGTGAACGAGCCAGCTCTTCGAGACGTCTCTTGGTTGCGGTGCAGGCGGACAGCGGGGCTGCTGCGCTGTCTCCTTTGTTTAAAGGAGATTTCTCCTTTGTTTTTCCTTTTTGCCTTTTTATTTGAGCAAAGAAGCTGTAGTCAGCGTGAAGGCCGGGCTCGTGTGGAATCCTCCACCGTGTCCCGAGCCCTCGAGGTTGGATGATTGGTATCTCGGGTGGCAAGGGCTGGTTCTCAGCCCCCCACCCCAGTGCCTTTCTTCCCGGAAGTGCATGAAGAGCTCACTGGCACGTGGACGGCACCTTTTACTGCCCGAAGCCGTGTCGGTGGGTCCTCCTCCCTCACCACCCTTGATGGTGGAGCGGCTAAGGGTTATACGCGCATACCCCCTGTGGAGCGGGCCGTTGCTATGCAACTGTGCCCTAACTCCACCTGGCGGGGGGAGCCGTCTCTCCCTTCCCGGGCCTGTAAGTACTCGTCGGATCTTACCGGCAAGGCTTATCAGGCCTGTGGGGAAGCCGCTTCCGCCTTACACGCTATGGCGTTGTTGCAGGTCCATCAGGCCAAGGCACTGAAGGACCTGCACGAGGGTGGTCATGATCCGCAAGTTCTGCAAGAACTTCGTGCCGCGACGGACCTCGCGCTTCGTGCGACGAAGGTTACGGCGCGGTCAGTGGGTCGTGCGATGTCCACTTTGGTGGTCCAGGAACGCCATCTCTGGCTGTGTCTCGCGGACATGAGGGATACCGACAAAGTCAGGTTTCTTAATTCCCCCGTGTCCCAGACCGGCCTTTTCGGCGACGCGGTTGAGAACTTTGCCCAACAGTTCTCGGCTGTACAAAAGCAGTCTGAGGCCATCAGCCACATCCTGCCGAGGCGGTCAGCTGCTGCACCTCCACCGCCGGCGGCACCTCAGACTGCCCGTCGCCGAGGGCGCCCCCCTGCAGCCGCCCCCGCTCCCACGCCCCAGCAGCAGCAGCCTCCATCCAAGCGGCGTCGTGGAGCCGGTCGCGGGCGGGGTGCCCAGCCCGTCCAGCCACCCCCTAAGAAGAAGGGTGGCAAGGCCAAGTCCAAGCGGCCCTAGGACGGGCGACCCGGAGATGGATGGGACTGCTCTTCAGGAGGTGGTGACCGCACCGCTCCTTCCCCCGGAGGAGGGCCGGGTGGAGAATCTTTTGTTTCCCCTTTTTGTTCCGCCGCTGGCTCAACGGTCAGCGGTACCCAAATTTTCAATAAAAGAGCAGTTTCCTCTATCTCCGGGTCCGAAGAGGGCTCGGAGAGCAGTGGGAGGGCTAGAACCTCACCACTCTCATCCACCTCTTCTGTCGCCAGCGGACAGCAGCGAGCAGCAGGTAGGCAAAACCTCGACTGCTCCCTCTGTCCACCCGTGGAAGCAGGTAAGTGTTGCACAGCACACTGTGACCCCGCTTCGGGCCGCCTCACACAGAGAGCCCCCGGGCCGCGTCCCTGCGTTCCACCTCGCTGCCCCGCGGCGGGTACGCCGGTGGTCCCCTTGGTGCCGCTTGTGCGGTCTCTGAGAGCCTGGCTAGCGCTCCCCAGTCCGTCTCGCTGGCTCCTTCGGACCATCAGGCTCGGCTATGCGATTCAGTTCGCCCGGCGCCCCCCCAGGTTCAGGGGCATCCTCTTCACTTCAGTGAAAGATGCCGATGCCCCTGTCTTGCGTGCAGAGATCGCAGTCCTACTGGCGAAGGACGCGATAGAGCCGGTCCCTCCAGCCGATTTGAGGTCAGGGTTCTACAGCCCCTACTTCATTGTACCCAAGAAAAGCGGCGGGTTACGACCGATCTTGGACCTGCGAGTTTTGAATCGGAGCCTCCACAAGCTACCGTTCAAAATGCTCACGCAGAAACGCATTTTCGAGTGCATCCGTCCCCGAGATTGGTTTGCAGCGATCGACCTGAAGGACGCGTACTTCCATGTTTCGATCCTTCCGCGACACAGGCCATTCCTGAGATTCGCGTTCGAAGGTCGAGCATACCAGTACAGAGTCCTACCCTTCGGGCTGGCCCTGTCTCCCCGCGTCTTCACGAAAGTCGTGGAGGGAGCCCTTGTTCCCATGAGAGAACGGGGTGTTCGCATTCTCAACTATCTAGACGACTGGCTTATTCTAGCACAGTCTCGGGATCAGTTGTGCGAACACAGGGACTTGGTGCTCAGTCACCTCAGCCAGTTGGGGCTTCAGGTCAACTGGGAAAAGAGCAAACTCGCCCCAGTGCAGAGGATCTCTTTTCTCGGTATGGAGTTGGATTCGGTCGAACAGATAGCACGCCTCACAGAGGAACGTGCTCAGTCGGTGTTGAACTGCCTGAATACGTTCAACGGCAGGACAGCGGTCCCACTGAAGTTCTTTCAGAGGCTCCTGGGGCATATGGCGGCTGCAGCGGCTGTAACACCGCTCGGTCTGCTTCATATGAGACCGCTTC
Organism: Megalobrama amblycephala; assembly: GCF_018812025.1. NCBI lineage: Eukaryota > Metazoa > Chordata > Actinopteri > Cypriniformes > Xenocyprididae > Megalobrama > Megalobrama amblycephala. The sequence continues at coordinate 7,583,732 of NC_063054.1, forward strand.
AGCACTGGCTTCACGGCCGAGTCCCGAGATGGGCGTGGCAACGCGGCACGTTCTGGGTGCCAGTCACTCAGGAGTGCCGCCTAACCTTCAGTCCGTGGTCGGACCCTTTGTTTCTTCGGGCAGGAGTGCCCCTAGAACAGGTGTCCCGGCATGCTGTGGTTTTCACAGATGCTTCTGCCACCGGCTGGGGTGCCACGTACAACGGGCATGCAGTCTCAGGGGTTTGGACGGGACCCCATCTGCATTGGCACATCAATTGCCTCGAGTTGCTGGCAGTACGCCTTGCTCTGAGCCGCCTCAAAGGCCTGCTTCAGGGCAAGCATGTACTGGTCCGTACGGACAACACTGCGACCGTTGCGTACATCAACCGTCAAGGTGGTCTACGCTCCCGTCGCATGTCGCAACTCGCCCGCCATCTCCTCCTCTGGAGTCGGAAGCATCTGAGGTCGCTTCGCGCCATTCATGTCCCCGGTGTGCTCAACCGTGTGGCCGACGAGCTATCACGAGCTGCGCTGCCAGGAGAGTGGCGACTCCACCCCCAGGTGGTTCAGCTGATCTGGAGAGAGTTCGGAGAGGCTCAGGTAGACCTGTTTGCCTCACCAGAAACCTCCCACTGCCAGTTGTTTTACTCTCTGACCGAGGGGACACTCGGGACAGATGCACTGGCTCACAGCTGGCCCCGGGGCCCGCGCAAATATGCGTTTCCCCCAGTGAGCCTACTTGCACAGACCCTGTGCAAAGTCAGGGAGGACGAGGAGCAGGTCTTGTTAGTTGCGCCTTACTGGCCCAACCGGACCTGGTTCCCAGAACTCTCACTCCTCGCTACAGCCCCTCCCTGGCCCATCCCTCTGAGGAAGGACCTCCTCTCTCAGAGACGGGGCACTCTTTGGCACCCGCGTCCAGACCTCTGGAAACTCCATGTCTGGTCCCTGGACGGGACGCGGAGGTTCTAGGTGACTTACCCCCTGAGGTACTTAACACCATCACTTCGGCACGTGCACTGTCTACGAGACGTGCTTACGCCTCGAAGTGGAACCTGTTCGTCGAGTGGTGTTCTTCTCGCCGAGAAGACCCCCGAAGATGCTCGATCGGAGTCGTGCTTTCCTTCTTGCAGCAAGGGTTGGAGCGTAGGCTGTCCCCCTCCACCCTCAAAGTCCATACTGCTGCCATATCCGCTTACCACGACCACATAGATGGCAAAACTGTTGGTCAGCACGACCTGGTCGTCAGGTTCCTTAGGGGGGCGAGACGGTTAAATCCTCCTCGTCCCCCTCCATACCCTCTTGGGACCTCGCTCTGGTGCTTAGAGCACTTCAGATTGCTCCCTTTGAGCCTTTGCTGTCAGCAGACTTAAAGATTCTCTCTATGAAGACTTTGCTGCTGGTGGCATTGGCCTCCATCAAGAGGGTAGGGGACCTGCAGTCTTTTTCGGTCGACGAATCATGCCTAGAGTTCGGGCCGGGTGACAGCCACGTGGTACTGAGACCCCGGCCTGGCTATGTGCCCAAGGTTCCTACCACTCCCTTCAGGGATCAGGTGGTGAACCTGCAAGCGCTGCCCTCGGAGGAGGCAGACCCAGCCCTGGCTTTGCTCTGTCCAGTTCGCGCCTTGCGACTGTACATAGACAGAACTCGAAGCTTCAGGACCTCAGACCAGCTCTTTGTCTGTTACGGAGGCCAGCAGAAGGGAAAGGCTGTCTCCAAGCAGAGGATGGCCCACTGGATAGTGGATGCCATCGCCCTGGCTTATCAAGCTCAGGGCGTGCCCTGCCCGCTCAGGTTGCATGCTCACTCCACGAGAGGTGTAGCATCCTCCTGGGCGCTGGCTCGTGGCGCCTCGCTAACAGACATTTGTAGAGCTGCGGGCTGGGCGACACCTAACACGTTCGCTAGATACTATAGCCTTCGTGTCGAGCCGGTCTCCTCCCGTGTTCTCGCCTCAGGTCAGAGGCACGGAGAGGCCCCGGCTTAGTGTCGGCTTGCTGCGCTACATGCGCGTTCTATTCTCCAGAGAGTCCCTTCGGGCAGACCCTGTTGAGTCCTCCGGTTACACCTCGGCAGCCGACGTGGCGGAGCGTCTGGCGCCAGGCCTATACTCCGTTGGATCCTTGAGAACCGGATCTAGGCTGGGTTCCATATGTGTGACCCTACGGGGATCCCATATGGCTTTTCCACGGCTGCTCCTAAACGAAGCCCGTGTCTTTCCCTCTGGGAGACCCATCTCTCACCGAGTGGAGTCACCCCAGTTCTTCCATATGTTGTACAACCTACAAGGTTAGTCCATATGTTCTTATCCATATAACTCCTTCGGGGAAGGATATGGCTTCCGCAGCGTTCCTTATCGCATGTAAGGCTACGCTTTCCCAGCGTTATCCAATTGTCGCACTGAGTGGGTTTTGGGAACAACAGTGATCGACCCTCTCTGCGTGAGCCTGGTCCCACCGTCCTTAGGCAAGGGGGTTCAGGTGGCTCACGACAGAGCGCTGGAAGAGGGCAGCTCCTGTGGCGCTTTGGTAGGGATTCCTATTCGTCGGTCTGTCCAACGTACGTCGAACGTGACCGACTGAATGGGAACGTCTCGGTTACATAGGTAACCCTCGTTCCCTGAAGGAGGGAACGGAGACGTACGTCCCGTCGCCACAGGCGTTGTCCTGCTGATGCTGCCGCCTGCTGGGTTCGGCTCCTCAGCGAAAACCTGAAGATGCAACGCACCTGCTGCTCATTATATACCCGCGCTGCGAGGCAAGCAGCTGATGCATATGATTGCATGCCAATGTGCATTGGCTCGTTTAGTTACACTCGAAGTAGATTGGCCTCTCTGGCGAGATTCCTATTCGTCGGTCTGTCCGACGTACGTCTCCGTTCCCTCCTTCAGGGAACGAGGGTTACCTATGTAACCGAGACGTTATGCTACTTGTTTATTTTTCTTATATAAATCTTGTCTTGAATATAAATGAATATAAATTTCAACCGAACAGCATTTATTAAAAAAAAAAAGTAAGCATCATTGTCAAAGTACTGTCATTTGCTTAATCAATTTAATGCACACTTGCTGAATAAAAATGTCTGGACTTTTCTTACTGATCACAAACTTTTGAACGGTAGTAAAAATATTCATAAAAATGAAACATTTGTATATATCTCTGACCTTATATGAACCCTCTAACACATATGATTGTAATGTGGAAATATTCTTAACTAGGACAGTCTTAGGATATTTTTTATATATCTTTGGCTCACAAGCAATCCATTTTGGGAAATTCACAGAATTTCTGAAGACATTTCATTTAACACTTCAGCAGAATAGTCTCACATATGAAAAACTGGAGAAGAAAAAAAAACATTACAATAAGAAGAAATAAGACAAATGATAGACAGAGCTCAGACAAGCAGGAAAACGAGCAGAAAAACTCTGTAGGGCCTCAGGAACCACATGGTTACAGATTCCCCACTGATGGCTGTGATGTGAGAGCACTGAAAGACTGTGACAGTGATGAAAAGGATGAGGTTTTGTTCTGTTGAAGAGCAGAAGGTTCCTGAATTGTGAGGTGTAGGTCTTTGTCATTCCGTCTCAGGCTGAGCTGGACTCTGGAGTTTCGCTCCTGTGTTCGAGCAGGAAAAGGCAGCGGGTCTGTGAGAAGATAAATGGCCGTCTCCACTGTGGGTCTCCGTTTCTCTCCTAATGAACCCCAGCTGTATCTGCACACCGGTGTCCACACACAGACACGCTTGACAAATTGTGAACTGATCAAAAAAACACTGGCAGGGATTTAACCCCTTTGTCTCACAGTGACCTCTTGAGTTCTGCAGTGAAATCAGGGGAAACGGTTCTTGGGAAAGACTGAGATTGATTCCTTACTTTCAGACACCCGGGGCCGACAGCCCTTTTATCTCCTGAGATTGTTTAGACTGTGTGTTGAGACCTGATGAGGCGTCCATTGTGTGTAGTTGAACAAAGAAAGAGCTATACTGGAAGAGAAACGTTGTCTTTTGAACTAACATTCTGTGTTCAGTACAAGTTAACTAAGTAGCAGTGCTACTAACCTAAAGTCAGTCCTTCCAGGATTTCGTGGGACTTTTTTCTGATTTTTGTGGCCTAAAATGACTGAATTTGCGGCGGCTTTTCTCAAAATTTGCGGCAATATTTACAGCATGTTTTCATGGTTTCACAGAGATCATCGCCCCCAGTGGTGAAACATTGATATTTCAAAACGTTTCGAAACACTTATGACGTAACAAAACCTCATTTACTGAAATCACGTGACTTTGGTAGTCTGATACACGCTCCGATCCACTGATCAGTCCCTCCAGAAAAACGCGGGAATTTTTTTGTGATTGTTGCGGGCTAAAATGCTTGATTTTGCGGAACGTTTTCTTAAAAAATGCGATGGAATATGTGGGATATTTTTGCAATTTTATGCGATGAAATTGTGGGAACTTGCAAAAACTGCAGTTTGATGAAAAACAGAAAAAAATAAAAGGTGATTCCCCCAACACCCTGTTCTCACTAGGCTACTACTTTAATGTAAAAAGTAATTTCCTATTACTTCCTATGATAAGCAAGCATACTAAATCACAGAATATAAGTTCTCATTCTGTTTTATTTCAGACCTTAATTAACACATGGCTCAAACTTACAAAACATTGAGTCAAACAAGTTCTGTAGCTTTACAAAAGGAATATGAGTTTGTAGAAAGGCGCTATATAAAATAAATGTATTATTATTAATATCCAACAACTTCTATAAAAATGAATAAATAAAATATTTTAAAAAATGTGTGCTTCTTCCTGCCTGCTTCCGCTGCTGCTTTAACCATCCTTGGCGGTGGCAAAGTGAAAGTGGTTTTCCAGCGTCAACACTCAGTTGCACGGAGTGCAAAATATTTTGCCCCCACTGTCATGTAACACACCGGAAAACTGCTTCGCGCGGTCTTTTGCGCTTATTTTTATTGGCAAATGAGAATGATTTGTGTGCTTATCATGGTTTCATGGTTTGCAGATGATGTTCACGTCGCGTAATTACGTCACTTCACAAGGTTCCCATGGCAATAGGGGGAAAATAATGGCGCTTTACTAGTGTGAAGTAAACGCAACATTTTTCAACTTTCTGCTAAGATATATGTGACTTTTTTGCAATGAAAATGCAGGGATTATGAAATCATGCTAGCCCCGCATATATTTTGCTTGCTGAAATCGTCAATTTATGTGGCGAAAGTGCGGCTTTGGCTGATTATGCATGAAATCAGGCGATCGCATAATCACGTTTTTCTGGAGGGACTTACTGATTCGAAACAAAAGATTCGGAAAGCTACGAAGCTTCATGAAGCAGTGTTTTGAAATCGCCCATCACTAGATATTGTTGAATAAAGTCGTTATTTTGTTTTTTTGGCAAACGAAAAATATTCTCGTCGCTTCATAACATTAAGGTTGAACCACTGTAGTCACATGAAATGTTTTAAATGTTTTTAGAAGCTTTCTGGACATTGAAAGTGTAAATTAACTTGCTATCAAAGGACGCCTCACTGAGAAAATATCTTAATTTGTGTTCTGAAGATGAATGAAGGTCTTACAAGTGTGGAACAACATGATGGTGAGTAATTAATGACAAAATTTAAATTTTTGGGTGAAATAACCCTTTAAGATCTAAGGTGGCACCAGCCCCTGATTTGGCAGTGCTGTCAGGACTGACAGAAAAGCACTGAGCTTGAGTTGAGATGCAGATAATATTAACTTTTTTATTATTATTTATAAATATTAAAAATATATACTAGGGCGTGGAAATGGCTAATAAGCCAATAAGTGCTCCTCTGCAGCATCTACTACAGTGATAATTTATTCTTTTTTATTTCTAAATAAGTGCTTTCCTACTTCGTGAAAATTGAAGTGGGGACAAACTATTAAGTATGAACAAATAATGTTTTGGACATCACAGTAAAAATAACATTCAACGGGGGCAATATTTAAAGCTTTGAAGTGCTGGGAAAATTGTGTGAAGCACTTAAAAGCACTCAAACATTAGACCATTTTTGCCACAAGTTCTTTCTGTTACTGTCACAATGTTTCTCATGGTTTCCAGATTACACGTGCGCTGGGAAGAAACCGCTTGAATTCACCAGAGAATTAATTTCATTGCTGTGAAATCTTGTGAGAAGTGTTCACATTCATTGCAGAATTCTCTGTTAAACCACAGATATCAGATCAAATAACAGATATCATATCAGATCAAACAGTGTCCAGTGGCAAAAAACATGATGCATTAATAGATGGAAGGTGAAAACATTTGGAATTTGAAGATCAAGGTAAATTGTATTTAATCTGTCTTCTGGGAAACATGCAAGTATCTTCTGTTGCTTCCGAAGGGCAGTACTAAATGAAAAACCAAAAAAACCAAAAATGATATTCAAGCGAAATAAGAAAAATTTCAAAAGTTTTCACCCCCTGACTCTCAATGCATCGTGTTTCCTTCTGGAGCTTCAGTGAATGTTTGAACCTTTTTTAATAGTTGTGTTTGAGTCCCTCAATTGTGATCAAAAGATTGATCTCAAAATCATTCATTCACTGCTGTAAAGGGTTCAAATATGCAAAAGATGGTGGAAAACTGAAGAATTTTTGGGACCTGGAGATTTTTTTCTAAAGAACAGAGCTCAGTTTAACTGTTCAGAACAAACAAGGGACTCATGTACAACCATCACAAAACAAAACAAACTGTCGTAGATCATCCAGGTAACCACACACAGTATTAAGAACCAATGGTTCACAAACTTTTGAACTCATTTTAATAAATTCAGCTATTTTTTTGTTATATGGATTATATGTAAACATCTTTTATGTAAAATATCTTACTCAGGACAGTACTAAATAACAAATAACATGCATTTTGTATGATATATTTTGCACATTTTCACAGATTCTGCAAGTGGTTCACATACTTATTTTTGCAACTGTATATATATATATATATATATATATGTATGTGTGTGTGTGTGTGTGTGTGTATATATATATATATATATATATATATATATATATATATGTATATATATATATATATATATATATATATATATATATATATATATATATGTGTGTGTGTATATATATATATATATATATATATATATATATATATATATATATATATATATATAACACACTGAACAAAATTATAAATGCGCAACACTTTTGTTTTTGCCCCCATTTTTCATGAGCTTAACTCAAAGACCTAAGACTTTTTCTATGTATGAATATGCTGGATGTGGAGGTCCTGGCCTGGTGCGGTTACACGTGGTCTGCGGTTGTGAGGCCGGTTGGATGCACTGCCAAATTGTCTGAAACCCCTTTGGAGACAGCTTATGGTAGCGAAATGAACATTCAATTCACAGGCAACAGCTCTGGTGGACATTCCTGCAGTCAACATGCCATTTGCACGCTCCCTCAAAACTTGCGACATCTGTGGCATTGTGCTGTGTGATAAAACTGCACATTTTAGAGTGGCCTTTTATTGTGCCAGCCTAATGCACACCTGTGCAATAATCACGCTGTATAAGCAGCATCTTGATCTTGCCACACCTGTGAAGTGGATGGATTATCTCGGCAAAGGAGAAGTGCTCACTAACACAGATTAAGACAGATTTGTGAACAATATTTGAGAGAAATAGGCCTTTTGTGTACATAGAAAAGTCTTAGATCTTTGAATTCAGCTCATGAAAAATAAAAACAAAAACAAAAGTGTTGCCTTTATAATTTTGTTCAGTGTATATTAGCTTAAATTATTTTTAATAGTTTTAGTTGACAGGAATAAACACTGCCTATTCTGAAAGTAAAAATGTATGCAAAGGCAAAATTCTGAATTTAATAATTGGTTCCCTTTTCAATTTATTAATAAATTTGAATTGAATTGGCCTCAAGATATAACGTTTTTTTTTTTTTTTTTTTTTTTTTTTTTTTTTTGGAATTGCAATTCAAAGAAATTCAATAGGTAATGCATTCTGGGAAAAGAAGTGTTCCTTATTCCAACCAACCAACCAACCAACCAAGCAACTTTCATTGTATTTTTTAATAACTAGAATGACTCAAAATGTCATAATCGACAAGTGCAACAAAAAGCCGAACAGCTCCAAACATTTTTCGAAATGGCACCAGCTCTGGGGTGCGTTTCCCAAAGCGAACTATGGTCGCAAGTTCCGTCGTTACCAATAGAGTTCAATGGGACTTACGACCATGGTTCACCAACGATGCTTTCGGGAAACGCACCCCTGGTGTTGAATTATCTCAATTTATTGCTTTTTTTGCAACCATTTTTCTTTCTGTGAGCATCTGAGGATAAATGAAGCGCATTCCACGCTGTCACCATGGTCCCTGATGAACGTCTAGCACTGATGACAGGATCACAATCTCAACCATCCCTCCAAGGCTGAGGTCAGCAGGATACGTCCCACTGTCTCTCACATCATGCGGTGATGAGCCCTGGATAAAACACACAGCCCAGCTTGTCTGCTGAGGATTATGGCGTGCAGAGCACATGTTCAGAGAGAACAACCTCTTTATCATGACAGAAAGGATGGACAGGACGCCGAAGCTGATAGCACCCCACGACCAGCAGGAGCTATATAAGTCTGAAATGAATGTGGAATGTTCATTTTGAACCAAACGGCATCCAGCCATTTCTGGATCAATGATAAATAAGAGTGTCCATAATAAGGAAAGGAAAAATCTTCACCAGATCTAATTTAAAACACATGACAATTTATTAGAAATGTCTTCTTCTTTTTTTTTTTTATTTGTGTTGGTTTCATGTGGTTTTAAAAAAATATAACCACACATTTATACCATTGTCAGTACTATTATAAATATAATATATTGTTCCGTACATGTGTACACATCTCAAATCTTCTTTTTAAAGTAGAAAGTATGATTTGTAGCACAAAATTAGCAGTGAAGCATGTAGTTTTGTTAAAATATTGTATGTTAAAATAATATAAATATTTTTTTTCCTATTCTCATAATTCGGTTTTGAGTTGATGTTTTACTTTACAATAAAAAAAATAGGCATCATATTATTGCATATTTGCCCTTCAAAACAATGTTGAGGGAAGGCTCCTGGTTAAAATAAGAATATATTTGAATACAAATCGACTTAAAGGTCCAAATTACAGATATTAACTACCCAGAGTAATCCAGTGTGTTTGCCACATCATTAAGACAGTTCAATTAGAGGACAAATTGATTCTTGATGGTTTGGCCTGGGCCAAGAGCAGAAGGCACTTGGACACAGCAGGGATGTGTTTCTGAAGAAATAAGAGGCTGTTTTCATGCTCTCAAATGATGCTTTCTTCACTAACAAAATTATTGCGCACCAATTTTTATCAAACAAAAAGGGAAAAGGAGAGAGAGTAATTAGTATTGGAAGTATACTTAATGTCAGCATGAAACCGAAGTTACAATAGTCTTCCCTATTGTGACTTATATCTGAGTGAAACAGCTTTTGAACAAGAAAAAATGTGATTTGTTCTTGAGGAATGATTGGAAGGTTGTGGTTTATAATTGCTGTGAGTGACAGGTTGTCCCGCCCTCTCGCCAGTAAACACTTCATCAGAGGAGAGAAGAGATGATTCTGCAAGAGTGAGGGGACGTTATTTTGATTAAAGATTAAAGATTACAAGGGTACATTAATAATAAAAAAATGAAAATGATGATGATGATGTGCATGGATAAATCATTCATAATAAATGCTGCAATATTTCATAAAAAAAAAAAATAGAATGGGCAATCCTTGATATTATGGTGACTTAATGGCAAAGTAGCTTTTAACTGTAGTTATTCTGAACTTGCTCATTGAAATGTCCCACTGGATTTGCCAAACAGAATTATATTTCTTTTACTGCACTTACTTCTCAAGTTCCATTTTCACTAAAGGATACATCACCTGGATATTTACTTATTGCTGTTTTTTTCCTGTTTAGAAGACATTTTTGGATTACCCCTGTGCTACAAATGTCACTATGACAGCAACAACCACACTTTCCTGCATTTTCAGTCTTCTAAATACTTTATTTACTACATTCATTCAATGCATTCAGATTTAAAGGCTTTTAGTGTAATTGCACACAGACAAAATTTGAATAAAAAAACTTTTCAGCATTCAAGTCAGTTTTTTGTAGATACAAAGCATGATTAAAACAATAGAAAACTGCAAACTTATTGATAAAACTATTGTTGAACTTTCATGATTGATTAATAGAGTTCATGCCAGTAAAATATGTCCATTTATAAATTAGTGGCTTTTCAGAACCACAGAGTGCTTCAAAGCAGCCAAGACAAACCACAGCTCTATAAAATCAATCAATCAATCAATCAATCAATCAGAAATGCTGAATTTATTATGTGACCCTCCACTCTTTTTCAATCACATTTGCACTCCTGTGCTTCACACTCCAGTCTAGTAGATGTCAGAATTGCAAGCCAACATAGGTAACTAACTACCAATAAATTGGCTGAAGAAGCAGGTGAACATGAATGAGAATTTTTGCTGCCTTCATGTGCTCTTCGGAATTATCGTAAATATGAGTTTCCTAGATAAAAAATGAATACCCTCCCATTTCGAAACTTGAATGCAATGAGCTCGAAATCACGACTTCAAGGTGCCATCGAACATTTTTTTACAAAAGATGTAATATAAGTCTAAGGTGTCCCCTGAATGTGTCTGTGAAATTGCAGCTCAAAATACTCCATAGATTTTTTTTTAATGAATTTTTTTAAAAGCCTATTTTGAGGCATAATTATAAATGCGCCGATTCAGGCTGCTGCCCCTTTAATTGCTCGCGCTCTCCGCCCCCTCCTGAGCTCTTCGACTCAATCATTGCATAAACAAAGTTCACACAGCTAATATAACCCTCAAAATGGATCTTTACAAAGTGTTCGTCATGCAGCATGTCTAATCGCGTAAGTATGGTATTTATTTGGATGTTTACATTTGATTCTGAATGACTTTAAGGCTGTGTTCCGTGGCTAACGGCTAATGCTACACTGTTGGAGAGACTTATAAAGAATGAAGTTGTGTTTATGCATTATACAGACTGCAAGTGTTTAATAATGAAAATAGCGACGGCTCTCTTGTCTCCGTGAATACAGTAAGAAACGATGGTAACTTTAACCACATTTAACAGTACATTAGCAACATGCTAACGAAACATTTAGAAAGACAATTTACAAATATTCGATGGCACCTTTAAGCCAGTGGGGTTACTTTATTTTACAGTGCCGTAATTACATTATAATTACACAAATAGGTACTGAGTACTATTAATTAATTACATGTACTTACTATCGAGTAACAGTTAGGGTTAGGGTTTGGTTTAGGGTTAGTTACTTGTAATTATCCATCATTTACTGTAATTAATATAGTAAGTACATGTAGTAACATGTAGCTACGGCACTGTAAAATAAAGTGTTACCAGAAGTGGGAATTAACATATTTCCGATAGCACGAAGGCAGCATTAAAGTCCCAGGCTGTGCCGAAATCGCATACTGTCTTGAGTAGGTATTTATTTTTAATAAGTAATTAACTGCACAACAGCTAAAAAAAGTATGTTCTATGTTATGAGTGTGTGCATTATGAATGTAATCTGGACATACTACATTTGCCATGTAGCCCTTATCATGTGACCTGTGTCGATTGTGAGATTCCATTCACAAATCCTCATGGGATAATAAAGTGTCCATCGTATGCACACTTCAGAATCTCACAATCGCATCACATTTGACAGCTTATGACAGCCACAGTCTAATATATTCCCCCTTTAGATTTAAACTGAAACTGTTACTAAAGCAATGGATGTGTAGTTTGAAAAGTGTAATTTATGTTGGTCCAATGCACAGGTGTTATCTCTTCTACTCGTCAATGCTGTTTCTAATGCCGAGTCTGTCTAACCGTTTCTAATCTCCTCCATTGCTTTAAAATATAGCATTCTGTGTAGAGTTCAAATTAGTCCGATATGTTTTGTGGTCTGTGCTGACTCACGCATATGATTCGCTCTGTGTTATCATGTCTTTGGACCGGAGCACACTGTGTGCGTGTTGTGGTGGTTTGCATGACACTAACGGGAAACCAAACTTTATTCGCCCCAATGGAAAGCATATTTACACCGTCTGATTCATCCCCTATATAGTGCACTATTTATGTGCCATTCACTATATTGAAAATAGTAATTGTGTGAACAAGTGACCGATTTCAGGAGGAACACTCGTTTATTGTAGGAGAGGCAGGACTTCAGATTCTGGAGAGCATTTGATTGGACAGAAAATCTGATGAGAAGTGCAGTGTGATGTCATCAAAATCATTGATCCATATTTGTGAAAGTGACAGATTGTACGTTTTGAATGCTTATATCTTCTAAATGCAAATTTTGTCATCGTTTTGGAGAACACTAGTTTGTAGATAACCTTAATACTAACATATTCATACTAAAAGTCAAAAAAAAACTTACATTTTGATTCCATGGGGATTTTAAGAAAGAGATCAATGAAGCCAAGATTTTACACACTAACAAACTAAAATAAGAAGTGAACATGAATGTCAATGGAGGAGAGGAGAGGTTTCAGCATGTGTGCATTAAATATTAATTTTGGATTTATATATTTTTGGAGTTTACAATGAAAAATTGCTGTTTTATAAGAGACATCACAGACAATTTTGCAACAGGTATGAATTCTGTTTATTGCAAATTCAAGTGACATCAAGGTTCTGTTTCAGCCACAAGTTGGACTGGAGTAGTTCCTGTTTGCTTTTTCTTTTTTTTTTTTTTTTTTTTTTTCTATACTATAACATAGGGAACTATTGGACCTAGGCTCTGACAGAACCAGCTATACATCCACAGCAGATCTGTTTATAATGTCACATTCAGGCCCATGAGGGTGGAAAGAGCTGGCTGTGATAAGCAGAGGTGAGCACTGTGTCATTTACTCTCTCTACCCCAGTGACTGTGATCTGTGTGTTTGGAGCTCTTCATCCGTCAGGATAAAGTCACAGAGATCAAACAAAGCCACAGTGAAGCCACTGAGCTTAACAGACTCCGCATTGATGGGTTTATTTACTGATGTGATTAACAGGTTGTTAATAAGGAGGAAATCTATATTTGTTTTGCACCTATTTATTATCTGTTCACTTGGAACCACCAAACTACTCCGAAACAGTTTTGAAGGTCAAGCATTGGCTAGTTAGCATAGCAGGCATTCTTATGATGTTTAGATAATTAGATTTAGCATGTAGCATACTTTTAAAAAGAGTACTTGGCATACTTTTAAAAAAAAGGCTCTAAAAGAATATACTTAAGTGTGAATTAAATGTAATGTTGAAACTTAATTGCATGTTATTTGCACAATTTATTTTAGTTAAATATATATGTACACTACCGCTCAAAAGTTTGGAATCGGTAAGATTTTTAATGTTTTTAAAAGAAGTTTCGTCTGCTCACCAAGGCTGCATTTACTTAATTAAAAATACAGTAAAAACGGTAATATTGTGAAATATTATTACAATTTAAAATGACTGTTTTCTATTTGAAAATATTTTAAAATGTAATTTATTCTTGTGTTGGCAAAGCTGAATTTTAAGCATCGTTACTCCAGTCTTCAGTGTCACATGATCCTTCAGAAATCATTCTAATATGCTGATCTGCTGCTCAAGAAACATTTATTGTTTACAATTGTACAATTTTTTTTTTTCAGGATTCTTTGATGAATAGAAAGTTCAAAAGAACAGTGTTTATTTGAAATCTAATCTTTTTTAACATTATAAATGTCTTTACTGCCACTTTTGATTGATTTAATGCATCCTTGCTTGAATAAAAATATTAATTTCTTTAATTTCTTTTCAAAAAAATAAAAATAAAAATTCTTACTGACCCCAAACTTTTGAATGGTAGTGTAAAATGTTACAAAAGCTTTGTATTTTCAGATAAATGCTGTTCTTTTGAACTTTCTATTTCATCAAGGAATCCTGAAAAAAAAAAAAAAAAACTGTTTTTAACATTGATAATAATAATAAATGTTTCTTGAGGAAGCAAATCAGCATATTAGAATGATTTCTGAAGGATCATGTGACACTGAAGACTGGAGTAACGATGCTGAAAATTCAGCTTTGCATCACAGGAATAAATTACTTTGTCAAATATATTTAAATAGTACACAGTTATTTTAAATTGTAATAATATTTCACAATATTACTGTTTTTTACTGTATTTTTAATTAAATAAATTAAGCCTTGGTGAGCAGACAAAACTTATTTTAAAAACATTCAAAAATCTTACCGATTCCCAAACTTTTGAGCGGTAGTGTATATATTGTATATGTATTTATATGTATTTTCATAATTTCATAAATTGTATGTCATGTATTTAAATAGATTAGTTGCAATTTAAAACTTATATTAACTTTAAATGTAATATCAAATAATAAAAAGTTTAATTAATTTGCTTAATCATTTTTAAACTACCGAATTAAAATGTTCTCTCTTCTCCATAACACAGTCACTTAGGGCAAGTTTACATGACAACGATATACTAAAAACAGAACGGTTTTTCTTTTGCGTTTTTCCGCATACAGACAACAACGGTTAAATGACTAAAAACGCTGTATTATTCATGTCAGGCCAGTAGTTGGCGATGTGAGTTTGTAAAGAAACACTACACGCCTATACTTAACACGTGATACGTATGTGCATGATATCACTGTTTTCACATATTTGTGTTTTTTGTAGTTTACGCGGAGACAATAACATATCATTTTCGCAAACATGCACTTTGAGACTTTCAAAAGTTTGCATTTTCAGGCCGCCAAAACTCCGTTGTCATGTAAATGAAGATCCAAAATGCATAAAAAAGTGTTGTGTAAACGGCCCCTTAGACATGTGCACTCTTGTACGCTGGAACAGACAAAAAGTACAAAAGTAACAAAACCCATTATTTTCAGCTTTAAATAAAAAATAGTTGTACAGTAGATAATATAACGCATGATGCAGATCTTTCTATAGCACACATCGCTCTAGGGGTCAAGAAATACTCTAAGGCTGAATCCCAAATTGCACCCTAAACACTCGCAGTCTTCCTACGAGTCCGCACTTTTGTGATGTAACGCCGCTTTGACTGTCGGGAAGAAGTCACCAGTGCTGGCTCAGCAAAAGTGCGTATCGGGGGCGCTCGTCGTGAGCACCCTTCTGAAGCCTAAAATTGACAAATGGGACAACCTACGGTCTCGTGGATTGACAAATGGGACAACCTACGGTCTCGTGGACTTAACGGACACACGTATGCGGCACCAATTGTAAGTCCACTCTACTTAAGTGTGCCATTTGGGATTCAGCCTAAGTGATCAGGATATAATAATAATACTCTAAATGTGTTTTTAAAAGAAACTGGGTATATGTTATATTGGCTATGTTGTTGAGTGCATTACAGTGTTAAACATTTGGGGAAAAAAAATAAAAAATTAACTTCTCAATCTCAGCAAAAAGGCCTGGAAGAGTTTGAGCCTCAGCAGGTGAGAAAAGGTAATGCAACACATTACTTTCCATAAAAGTACTTTTCCATAAATCTAAGTAGGATTATTACACTGCAAAAAATGCTGTTCTTACTTAGAATTTTTGTCTTGTTTTTAGTCAAAATATCTTAAAGTTCTTAAATCAAGAAGCATTTTCTTGACAAGTACAAATTATTTTCTTGTTTTCAGGAAAAATAAATCAAAATTAAGCATGTTTTTCCTTAAAACAAGCAAAATAATCTGCCAATGGGGTAAGCAAAATAATCTTAGTCCAAACTGAAAACAAGATTATATAGCTTATTCTTGGTTTGAAATAAGATTATTTTGCCAATTATATATAAGTTTAGATTATATATAAGTCAATTATATATAAGTCAATATTCAATACAATTAAATGCACTTTGTTTTCATAAGGGGATGCAGCACAAATCAGATCCACTGGCTCAATTTCTCTCAGCATTTCTCTAAAGGTTTATGGTGTTTCATCTAAGTATTGACTTACAACTGAGCCGCATAATACTTGTAATCCCTTTGCAAGCAGTACAGTTTAAAACACTTTGATTGATCTGGTCTGGAACTGTGCACAACTGTAAATACTACAGTTACTGTAACTGAGTTTCTACTGACTTGATGTGTATTGACCCACACAGGATTTAAACATAGCGTATTTGAGTCAAGATGCATGCAAGATCATAAATACATACCAACAGTAACTTACATTCAAAGTCGAGTAAGGCTGAAACAAGTGAATGCCAATACAAACAATAATAATAGGCTAATATAAAGTGTTTGATATCAGTAATGGAGGAATGGGCTGCTTGGATCACAGTGAATGCGCTTGAGTCAGAGCTTTTTTTTTTTTTTATCTAATAAGTAATCATGTGCATAAACTACGATGGAAACAAATTTACCAAATAAATTCCTTGATGCACATCAAAAAAGATATGTGACTTCGCAATTGGCCGACATAACTGATCCAACCAGAAGACCAATCTCGTTTCCCCGCATCTGAAATGTTTTGGTCATTCTGAAATGCCTGAGCAAAGTGATTTGGTATAATTACCTTTCAGAACTTTTTTACACGGCTGCGTTTCTAGCAGGCATCCACCTCCAAAAGAAAGATATTAAAACCGTGTTTATTGCATTTCATCGGCAAGTATTATATAGCCTATGAATGATATTATAAACAGTGGCTTTTCCTACTGCAGCAACTTAGTGATATGTAGCACCAGTTTATCAGGAAGTGATGATTTTGTTCTCTTCCACTTGAGTAGAAAAGGTGCTTAAAGGTGCAGGTGATTCTCTACAGAAACATTTTTTGTTATGCTGGTTTAAAGTCTCCTCATATCCTGATAGCAATCACTATGTTAAACGGTCTAATTTTTATAAATATATATCATCTTTGGAAGGCGTAGGATCCTAAAATGTTCATCAAGTTTTTATATTAGGTCCAAATGAAATAATACGATGTCCTACCGGCCTGTCAGTGTATGTTTTTACATTCCCTCATGCACCCTGTTCGCTCAGACATCATACGTCATCAGCGCGTTTCATGCTATGCAGAGTTTATGTAGACAGACCTCAGTCACGGAGCACCACAAACAAGCAGCAGCCACCTTTTACAATTCCTACTGAATAAAAAAAAAAAGAAAAAAAAAAACGCAATCCGTGTTCATGCCATAACTACCGAAATTGACCCCTTTAGTTTGATTGACAAGCGATTTAACTAATCATAACGCCGAATCCGCCATTTTGACCAACAAAGCAGTCAGGAGTTAGAAGATTAACCTCGGTGGACTTGAACTTGAAAAATGGTATGTATTTACGTCTTTCCGCGTTTTAAACAACATTCCTTCTCATGTTCATTCATGTTTATTTGATGCTATAAATTAACTAGTAGGAAGAGATGATTGGTTCACAAGCCGCTTGAGCTGAGGCGCTACAGCAATCTGTCACGACACATTAAAGAGCCACAAAATGGTTTTTATTGTTCGAATTTCTTAAAAAAAAAAAAATTACACAATTTGAAAGCTGGGACTTTGTTTAATATCATAAGTAACCTGATCTGTCTTGTCTGTCGATGTGTTGTCAGTGTCCTCTTTGCTCTGCGATGTATTTTTCACTGCGTGTGGCGTGACAGCGCCATGGCTTGTTGGACAAAGTAACTGTAACTAAGTCAACAGTATCAATACTGAAATGAATCTGCAGCAGTCAGGTTTACGTTCGTTATTATTGTAATGTTATGTGCTTTGAGACATGAGGTAGTTTAATGTCGTCTTTTGTGACACTTTGCCGAGAGCAGCTGTGTGTGTGCGTTCATGTGTTTTGGAGGAGGCGTGGCTTTGGACGGCAATTTGTAGGCAGGGTGGGATCATGTGCTTTCAATACTAGAAGGCTAATGTTAGCATTTCCCAAATCCAATTTTGCACACAAGTTAAATTCGCAACTTTGGTTGGAAACATAGCTAATGACTAAAAATTTGCTCGTAATTTGTCCGTGTTTTTCTGTGCTATTGAATTAACTATTCATAGTCAGTGATTATTTAATTCTGTTTATTCAATTAAAGTTAGTAGGCCGATTCAGTAGTTGTGATCAGTAACAGTAAAAGATACTTTGTTTAAATCCTCACTTAAGAACAATTTTAAATATCTGAACTTTATCAGAGTATATTTATTTTCAAAAACTTTTACTTCATTCCAAAAGCAAAATATTGAACTTTTTACTGCACTATATTTTATTACAAAAATAATAATAATTGTTTCGACTTGTTTTAAATTGAAACTCTGAGATCCAATACAGAGCTTCAATTTGAGAATGAGACAATTCTTTTCAATGAAAGTTCATCATGTTGAATCATGCCTTATGCATCTTCCCCACTGCTGCAGCAGATTCAAATTATATAAAACTAGTATTTTTGCATATTGTTCTCCTTAAAATGTTAACACATTTTACATGACATTTGTTTTTATTTTGTGTGCTTAAACTATATGATGTAACCGCACATTTACACATGGTTTGTTTTTATTCATTTTATATGTACTTGTCACGGTGCACACAAGAACAAGATGTTAGGATCCAGTTGCAGCATTTATTATAGGGTAATCCAAGGTCAAAATCCAGAGAACAGGCAAGGGTCAAAATCCATATAACAGTCCACAAAAAACAGAAAGCCAAAGGTAACAAAAAGTGCACGCAACAAATACAAACCACAACTGAGGACAGAAACAACTGAGACTAAATAGACAGACACTAATGATGAAACACAAAACAGCTGAGTGCAATGAGTGGGATAATGAGTCCAGGAGTGAGTATGGGAATTGTAGTTCAGACAAGTGACAAAAGTTCATGTTGGAGTGCCCTCTGGTGGCTAAACTTGGGCACTCCAATTTGTGATCATGACACACATCCTTACGGAGCGGCTACCAGACGCTCCATGAAAAAACAAAAAACAAAAACACAACTCTCAGGAGGGAGGTGGACTGGAGGAGGACCCGGGGGAGGGACGGTGGGCCAGGACCAGAGCCCCCAACCGAAGGCCAGGGGGGAGCTGGAGGAACAGACCACGGGGGCTCTAAGAAGGTCGGGGTCCTGGCTGATTGCCAGGGCGGCGCTGGAGGAACTGCCCAGGCGGGTTCCCGAGGGTCTGGAGTCCTAGCTGATTGCCAGGGCGGCGCTGGAGGAACTGACCAGGCGGGTTCCAGCGGTTCAGACTGCCGGGGCAGTGGCAGCAGGGCAGAAAGCCTGGGCGACGACGGCAGGACAGAGGGCTTGGTTGACGGCGGCAGGACAGATGGCCTGGGTGGCGCCGGCAGGGCAAGACGTTTGGGCGGCGGCGGCGGCAGGGCAAGGCGATTCGTTGGCGCCGGCAGGGCAAGGCGCTTGGAGAACCCACGAACAACCCCTAGAGTGGTCTCCAGGCCTTGTAGGACGGAGGAAGCCCTCTTCCTCCTTCTCCTCCGCTTACGAGGGTGAGGCGGTGGCTCACCCAAAATGGACTCACTGGATGGAGCGGGCTCTGGAGCGGACTCGCTAGCTGGAGCGGGCTCTGGAGCGGACTCGCTGGCTGGAGCGGGCTCTGGAGCGGACTCGCTGGCTGGAGCGGGCTCTGGAGCGGACTCGCTGGCTGTAGCGGGCTCTGGAGCGGACTCGCTGGCTGGAGCTGCCTCTGGAGCGGACTCGCTGGCTGGAGCTGCCTCTGGAGCGGACTCGCTGGCTGGAGCTGCCTCTGGAGCGGACTCGCTGCCTGGAGCGGACTCGCTAGCTGGAGCGGGCTCTGGAGCGGACTCGCTAGCTGGAGCGGGCTCTGGAGCGGACTCGCTAGCTGGAGCGGGCTCTGGAGCGGACTCGCTGGCTGGAGCGGGCTCTGGAGCGGACTCGCTGGCTGGAGCTGCCTCTGGAGCGGACTCGCTGGCTGGAGCTGCCTCTGGAGCGGACTCGCTGGCTGGAGCTGCCTCTGGAGCGGACTCGCTGGCTGGAGCTGCCTCTGGAGCGGACTCGCTGGCTGGAGCTGCCTCTGGAGCGGACTCGCTGCCTGGAGCGGACTCGCTAGCTGGAGCGGGCTCTGGAGCGGACTCGCTAGCTGGAGCGGGCTCTGGAGCGGACTCGCTAGCTGGAGCGGGCTCGCTGGCTGGAGCTGCCTCTGGAGCGGACTCGCTGGCTGGAGCTGCCTCTGGAGCGGACTCGCTGGCTGGAGCTGCCTCTGGAGCGGACTCGCTGGCTGGAGCTGCCTCTGGAGCGGACTCGCTGGCTGGAGCTGCCTCTGGAGCGGACTCGCTGCCTGGAGCGGACTCGCTGCCTGGAGCGGACTCGCTGCCTGGAGCGGACTCGCTGCCTGGAGCGGACTCTGGAGTGAACTCACTGGCTGGAGCGGGCTCTGGAGTGAACTCACTGGCTGGAGCGGACTCACTAGCTGGAGCGGGCTCTGGAGCGGGCTCTGGAGCGGGCTCTGGAGCGGGCTCACTGACTGGAGCGGACTCACTGACTGGAGCGGACTCACTGACTGGAGCGGGCTCTGGAGCGGGCTCTGGAGCGGGCTCTGGAGCGGGCTCACTGACTGGAGCGGACTCACTGACTGGAGCGGGCTCACTGGCTGGAGCGGGCTCACTGGCTGGAGCGGGCTCACTGGCTGGAGCCTTCCTCCTCCTCTTCCCTTTCCTCCGTGTGGGAAGTTGAGATTCAGCATCCACCTCTTTAGTGGCCTCAGGAACGGATTCACGGGCTGGAGTGCATTCTGGCTGAGCATATGTTGCCCACTGGGCTCTATGAGAGAGATAACTAACAAAACCCCAGAAGTCCAAGATTTGAAGCCCCTCCATCTCCCATTGAGGTAACGGGTCATCCAGACATGTATTAAAAATTCCCTTTACAGCCGCATCATTGTAGCCCAGCCCCACCGTCCTCGTCCAGAAGGACTGTGCAAAGCACCCTACCTCCCAGCCGTCCTGACGTTGGGCCGTCAATGCCCGAACTCGAGCCATCCGCTCCCTCATGGTGGCTGGCGGAGGAATCCGGAAGCTCATGCTGCTGGATCTGTTAATGGTGGTTTGTTCTGTCACGGTGCACACAAGAACAAGATGTTAGGATCCAGTTGCAGCATTTATTATAGGGTAATCCAAGGGCAAAATCCATATAACAGTCCACAAAAAAACAGAAAGCCAGAGGTAACAAAAAGTGCATGCAACAAATACAACAAACCACAACTGAGGACAGAAACAACTGAGACTAAATAGACAGACACTAATGATGAAACACAAAACAGCTGAGTGCAATGAGTGGGATAATGAGTCCAGGAGTGAGTATGGGAATTGTAGTTCAGACAAGTGACAAAAGTTCATGTTGGAGTGCCCTCTGGTGGCTAAACTTGGGCACTCCAATTTGTGATCATGACAGTACTGCAATGTAATATTTTGTTATTTTCACTTCTATTGGACTTTTTGGTTTGGATCATCTTTATTTTGTAGAAATTAAGTAATTGTGTAGTATAGAGTGGATACTGCATTGACCTTGACAACTGTGACTGATGAAAGAAGAAATTGCCAGTTTGGTAAGCAAAAACAACATAATGTGTAATATAACATCAAACCAAAACAATAGTCGTGATGCTAGTTTACTGATTCAGCAGAAAGCAAGAAAGATTTTAGGATAGTTCAAGAAAGTTTATCATCAACATGTCTCCATGATATATTTTCTATATTTGGAACCACCATAACCAAACAAAACTCAAATAGTTTGAAAGTTATTTTTTTAACACAGTAGGACAGTGGTTCTCAACTGGTTTGGCCATGGGACACACATTTTCCCAAGGTCATTAACCCACGACACAATTTTTTTAGAATTTGAAATAAGCTCATTTATTTTGATTGAACCATTTTCAAAAAAGGCTAACACACACATGTACCATCACACTTTATTTAACAAAACATGAATTGAATTAGGAAAGAATTTCAATAACACTGATGAATAATAATATTATAAGGCAAGGCTATTAAATATCAGTCCCAAACTAGTTAACTAAATGTAAATTGGTATAAGCCACCACAGCCATCAAAAATATATAATTGGTGGACATCGTACCTGCATTCAAATCTTTCCCAGCTAACACATGGCATACCACTGTAGTAATTTATTGGTACTTTTTGGTAATTTTGTTAATTAACAACATAACTATGACATTGTATGCACTTAATTCTGACTGGCTCAAGCAAGTTACAAAAATAAAGTTAGAATAATGACATTGGCATATAGCCTGACATCATCTCATCTGACAAAAAATAAAAACCCAGCAAGGTTTAGAGATGTGGTTATTCAAAATATAATTTCTTTTAACTCGAGTGTTGAGCTGTTAATGCCGTGTCAAGCTTGAGACACTGCTAGACGGATGTGTTTGTGTAAAAATGTCAGACTCCATCTGGTAACTTAAGCGATCATTTAGTTCACTTAAACCCTGTCCCTGCAATTTGAGTGCAACACCCACATTTCAAAATCAAATCAATAGCTGATGGATAGAACCCCATTTCTACATTTTTCTACATTCAACTCAAATGTACATCACAAAACTGAACAAAAGATCTGTCACTACATTCATTTCTTCACAACTTTAATTTTAATTACAAGAGGATGTATAAACCTTTTCCTTTTGTTAGCTCCTTTATTGTTCTTATTCAGTGCAGTGTCTTTTTCTTTTGTTTTTCTTCATTTTTAACCACTGACTAGCAAGCAGTTAGTGCATAATACTGAATCACTTGAGCAACTGTTTGTAAATGCATTTATTCAGAGCGATTAAGGCTTTTTCTTCAAATTAGTTTAATTGCATTACAGTGTTTTTTAATCTCTTGCATATTTGTAAGGATGCTAGAGAAGCGTTCATGAGGGACCATGGTCATATTTTTAAGACAGTCTTAATTTTATTTCATTTAATTTATTCATAGTTTTGAATTTGTATTGAATGTTAAAAATTGTTTTATGGCCTAAAATTGAATGTGTGTACATCTGATGGGGAAAAAAAGGGGGGAAATGGAAGTTTCACATTTCTAGGTGCTCCACTGATCATTCCTTTTCTTTGAGGGGAGATTCATCATAGTAATCAGAGTCTATACCTGCTTAAAGTGAGTGTCCATTAATATGGTTTAACTGTGTTCTTAAAAGACATTTTTCTCAAATGTCAGAGCATGGCAGGTTGACACATGTCTCTCATGTAATTCTATACAATTCATTAAATTCTGAATTTGAAGTTTGGAAATTATATGTCTGGTAAGTGGTGCTTAAAGGTTAATGCTCTGTTGCATTTGAAAATAACATATGACATGACACATGACAGCCTTTTTTCGGTCCATATCTCAAGTGCAATGCTGTACTAGGTGAGCTACCAAGCAAGTTTACAACATCAGAAAAGCCAAACATATGGAGCTGGTTATATGATGCAAATGTCAAAATGTATTGGTTTGCAAATGACACACTATGGTAAAAGTGTTTTGAAGTCATAACATAGTATTTTGCAAACTTGTTTTTCCTATGAGCCTATGTTGGTTGATGATCTGCTTAAAAACTGGATCAGATCCATGACACAAATATGGACATGTTCATGTTCCCATAGTTTTTCTTTCATTATTTTGCTGGACAGAGTTTGTGGTGCTTCTGTGGGTTTTAGGAAAGTATTTATTTTTGCATACAGTGTTGTACATTAAACATGTCATAGAATACAAATTCAAACACAATATTTGATATTAATCAGCACAGAAATAGCTTGTGTTGATCTTATGATAAATTGCCATGTTTCTAAGTACTTGTCTTATCACATTTTCAGGCATGAAAACGGGTCAGGGGTGAAAAAGGTGAGAAGGATATTACCCCTCTAGGGGGGTCCGGGGGCATGCTCCCCCAGAAGAAAAAATTAAATATTCCATATTTTAAAGCATCAATCTGTTGCATTTTGAGATGCTTTTTTTGCCAACCTAGGGAGAGCTGGAGAAACTTAACCTCAGCCATAAGTCAAAAATTATTATTGCCACCTTACTAAGTATTATGCAAGCCATTTCATGCCAGCCTGTCACTGGGTCTAACATTTACAGTATATTTGGGGGAAGAACCTAGTGCTATGATTGGTCGAACTCTTCTTCTTTTGCTGTTGCTTGATTTGAGGACTGCGCGTGCACAGAGGCGTCACCAGGTTTTTGCGTAGAGTGACAAATCGTACCAGTGTACTTTGAAGTCAAAATGCGTATCCGCTACACAAATTGCGTACAGGTTGGCAGGTCTACTTATTGATAGAACGGTGGACCACTTTACCTTCTGCCTTGTCAGTCCCCTCACCTCAAAATCTACCTCCTCAAAAACGGTAGCGTTAGCTAATAATTTTCCACCAGAGCTTTAGCTAGCTAACGTTGCGTTCTCTCCTGCTGTGTTCAATGACTCAATTCATGAAGCTGTAGCTAACGTTAGCTAAGTCTATGTCAACAGAGCTCCTGGGTAACTTAACTTTAGATATACCAGAAAATATTAAAATTATTGAAACCATCCAGGGCTCAACGCTAAGGATTTTTTCTGTTGGGCCAGTGGTTCAAATTTTGACTTGCCCTGCCGAAATTTTCCGGGCCCCACAACAAAAAAAATAATAAAAGTAAAAGACAAGAAAATGGGCCTATAAAATAAGCATAGTTATTGTTTTCATTGTTTTTGATACATTTAACCTCAGTAAATAAGGTTATGACACCAAAAGCTACTAGATTAAATATTTTAAATATTGTTAGACAAATAAACAGTAAGTAGTAAAATAGTAACAAATATCAATCAAATTACGAGTAATAGCACAAATAAATACAACAGAACAAACATATAAATTAAATAAATGGTGCTTTTCAAGTTTTTCATGTAGGTTTAAACAGGAGATTTTCAGGTACAGAAATTGTAATCTAATGTATAACTATGGAATAGATTAAACTTTATTAAAGTTAGTCAAGAGCAGTTACAGATGCATAAAAATGTTTTTAATGTTAAAAATATAAAACGTTTAATACTGTTATTTGAAATTTAAAAAAAAATGAAGACACTTTAAATGTGAAATTAAACCCTCCAGCAGGTGGCAGCAAATCACTGTTAATGAGCGAATCATTGAGATTCAACCGATTCATTCAAACGGCTGATTCATTCAGGAAGTGTTGCTCAGAGACGCAAAACAATCTGACTTTGGAACTATTTACGTTGGCGAAATAGAGCGAAACAGACGATTTGGTGTCTAAAATGTAAGTCACTTGATATTAAGTTCTTGTTCATTAAACTGTATGCTGAATAAAATCAATATCACATTTGTAATCATGCTAATATCTGGAGAAAAACGGTGCTCTTTGTGTAATATTGATTAACTTTATTAAATTATATGAAATATATACAATGGCATTTTTGCCCCTTATCTTGAATTTTGGGGGCATTTTAATAGACTAAATCACCCAGTGAAAGAGTACACTTTAATATGCGCACACACTAACGTTACTCTAACGTTACAAAAACTTTACAAAAACATGTAGACTATGTTTTTGTAAAGTGAGGGACATACTCGATAATTTCAGATCGTTAAATCAACAATTACGATATTATAGACGATATATAACGCACACCCTACAGCACTGGCCCGATCGGGCAAGTGACCGGTGCGTCTACTGTCCCGAGCATCGTTCACACACTGGCCCCGGGCCATCGGGCAGTCCTTGTCGAGAACTGCCATCACTCACCAAACTCAGTCAGGTAAATCGCCGAGGCCAGGCGTGCTTTCAGCTTCTGATGGTGGTCTGCACTGGTGATGCAAGGCCTTCGCGTTAATATTTCCATGCACTAGCGCTCCCTACTGGCACGCGCACCTGTTCGCAGTTCACTGAATATGAACACCCCCCCCCCCCCCCCCCCCCCCCCCCCCCCCCCTCCTACACGATTCACGTAGGTCAGCTATTTTGGTTTCAAAACGGCGAATTTCGCCGAAAGGTGAGGGATTTTCATGCCTGCCATTTTTGATTTTTGTTTACTAAGAGCATAAGGCCGTGTGTCCACCAAAGCGTTTTTAGCCATCTGAAAACGCTAGGCACTCTGCTGAAAAAATCTGTGAGCGCTTTTCAGTTGAGACACTTTGTTGGTATGATATACAGAATATCCACGACACTGTTACTTGTAACTAATTTCGCAGAAACTAATTTGTTTCAGACTAAAAATGTCGACACAATGCAGAGTACTTGCTATGTATGTTCAGAAACCAGCAATATTAATTTCTCATCCATTTTATCCCGTTCTCTGCTTGTTGATGTCGTTGTACAGCGAGAATGTTGTGACAGTTGGTCGGTGTTGTATTTGTCCCGCCCCTCCTACACTCTAATTGGACAGCTGGCTAAAAAGTGACAGTGATGAGCGCAGCATTTAAATTGACCTTATTTATTTTGTTAGCTCAAATTGCTAGTTTTGTGGTGAACAATCCATCCGTGCAAGTCAATCCACACAAAAAAAAATTGTTTGGCTTCGTAATATTTAATCAAAATCTGAAAATGCTCCTCCCCTCTGCAACGGTGCCCCTTCTCTGATGACATCAGTTTGACGGCTTGGGTTGAAATCGCTTAAACCACTCCCGTACAACCGTTAAGGTCATTGCACACTGAGTCCGAAATTCTCATGCGAAACTTACGCACATAAAAAAATTAATTCGACCTCACGTTATGTCAATCGCGTTTGCACACTGCCTCCGAAACTTTAGTCCGTCAAAAAAATATTCGGATCAGGTTCGATTTTCTGCGTTTTTCGCATCCGTGGCACGCATTTTGAGTGACGTTTTTACAATTCAGAGCCACCGTACGCGAACGCAAAAATCCAGAATGCCATCTGACAAGTTGATCCACGTCGTCTACAGCACAAAACAGCAGCACTGAATGACAAACAACGTGAGGAATACAAAGAGACCGAATATAAAGACAGATTGTGCCAGTAGTAAAGCATCAAACAGAGCCGCTGACATCCTGAAGTAAACTTTGAAACGCTCGGCTTCCCGCAGCTCCTTGATGAGGTGAATTCTCCTTTCTCTCTATGCAATCTCTGGATTGAATGGACCCAATATTTCCTCTTTCTTTTTCTCTTTTTAAGAAGAGAGGAGACAACTAATCGTGCTCACTGCTTGAAGACTTCATTTTGTATTGTTTTGCGATTTTTTTTTTTTTTTTTTTTTTTTTTTTTCGCAACGCATTCATTAATACGCATCGGACTCAGTGTGCAAGGTCTCTGTGCGTGACGACGTGGATCAACTTGTCCGATGGCATTCTGGATTTTTGCGTTCGCGTACGGTGGCTCTGAATTGTCAAAACGTCTCTCAAAATGCGTGCCACGGATGCGAAAAACGCAGAAAATCGAACCTGATCCGAATATTTTTTTGACGGACGAAAGTTTCGGAGGCAGTGTGCAAACGCGATTGACATAACGTGAGGTCGAATTTATTTTTTAACGTGCGAAAGTTTCGCATGCGAATTTTGGACTCAGTGTGCAATGACCTTCAGTGTGCAAAGGCCTTTAGTCTGCTAGGAGCGAGAGATGGAGATGAGGATCGCTAAAGTAAAACTCTGCCCTCTATTCAATATTCCGCTTCACTTGGAAATATGTCACAGCACTGGAGAAAAGTCGTTTGCAACTTTAAAGTTGAACATTCTTCAACTTGAAGCGACAGGTAAAAAACGCAGAACGCTCAGCGTTTAAAGCGTGAAAAGCGTTTAAAAAATGCGGCGCTCCCATTGAAAACAATTGTAAAAGTATGCTACCCGCTAAAAAAAATGCTGTGGTGGACACACAGCCTAAAAGTAGGCTATGCGATTTCACCTTTACTTAAACTGAAAAGCAAGATTTCAGAAAGCAATAAGGCCGAAACACACAATTACACTGTGTACAGTGGTTTTCAATTATTTTTCCTCTCAGAAAATGGCCCTGCTACCAAAAAGCAAGCTAATATGAGAAAGAAACTAATGTTTCTCTATCCTCAAGGTCTGAGAAATCATCTATCAAACCACTTTATAAGACAATGAGGGACTTTAACAAGACCCTAGAGTGTTTCGACAATATGGAGGGCAAGAAAAATGTCCAATTTTATGGCCTGAGATGTTGGGGCCATTTGAAAGACAGAAACAAAAGCTTCACCTAGTGTGTTAAAGAATCAGGGGTATGACTGGACCATCGGTCATGTTTTTCATCACTTCTGTGATTTGATAAAGGGATTTGTGGATGTGCAGTGTTTTGTGTAAAGCTGCTGTGATGAATCCCTGGAAAGCAGGGTTGTTTTGACCTGCAGGGTGTGGTGCTTGGCTAAATCTAACCATATCATTCACAGGATATTCGAACTATTAGGTTAGGCACTCTGTAGGCCAAAGAGTCTAATCACTTTTACCCCAGAGACCCCCTCAGTCTCTCAGGGATTTCTGTTTGTTCTCTCTGTTAGAAACTAAACACTGTGTGACTCCAGCGAGACGTGTCAAGTTAGTCACTCTCCGACGGAAATGTGGGAATACCCACCCACACATCAACACTCCAGGGAGCGGAAAGGAAGTTTGATTTTCCAGGTGAAAATTTGATCTTCCAATATTTAGCTTGACAAAAGCTGACAGAGAAGCTGATAATTTGTTCCAGTAGCATCTCGTTCTCTTTTGATTGGCTATCAGTTATGCATAGAAAATGTATTTGTGTTTTTCTTCACTAGCGCCAGCCCTGATTTGACTAATTCTGTTTGGTCTCCTGTCAAGAGGTAGATGAACCGAATCAGCTGGGTAACAGACTGGTGAGTCGCACAACCTGGGTCTCCTACACTAAGGCAGATGTTCGCATACAAGCTTTAGGCCATAATATCAAATGTAATGTCCAATAATACACCACAATTAAAATTACAATCACCTTTACTTTAACATGTACTTTGTGCTTTATTATGTTAGTCAACACATCAAAATACTGTAAGTGTACTTCTTTAAAGCACAAAGCAGTGATTTAAAATTTACATTTAATTTGACATTATTACAAAGTGCTTTTTTTTTAAAGTGTACTTAAGTGTGTTAAGAAACACTCATGAAAGTGTATTCCCTTTAAGAACTCTAAAGTAGCCTATTATTTAATATTTATCTGCAAGTACAGTTTTTTTAATGTACTTCAAAACAATGCACTTAAATATATTTAGGTTTGAAGTAAACTACAAGTGCATATTCAATACAAATTAAGTGCACTTCTTTAAATTATTTTTCATAAGGGATGTCATAATTTGTGAGGTCACATTTAGCTTTGTATGGCAAAATTCTGCAGGTGAAATACATTTTAATAGGAAATCGTGTAATCAGGAATTTTGCATTAGGGACGCATGTGGCGAAAAAGTTTGCATAGGTTTTCAAGTTCAAGGTAAACTTTGAACTTGTGTGTTCACCATTTTGACCAATATAAGGCTGCTTTGTTCAGAAGTGGTTCACTAAATTGACCACCTTTATGTTGTTCCAAACCTGTATGTTTTCTTTGTGCAGAGGTGTAAAGAGTACCTGAAAACCATACTTGAGTAAAAGTACAGATATTTTACAGCGAAAATGACTCCATTACAAGTTACCAATTCCAATAGGACTTCAGTAAAAGTATTTTACTCATTAAAATAAAGAAACATTGCTAAAATACAGAAATAAAGTGCTGCAGAAAAAGTTAGGTGCCTCACTAAATGTAACAAGTAATTGAATTACTCATTAAAGTAGTTGCTAATTTCTTTGATACTCAGTAAAACTACAAATACAAGTAGCCAAAAAAGATACTTAAGTACAGTTACTAATTACATTTCTTTACACCACTGTCTTTATGTAATGATAGATAGGCAGGATGTTCACGTGGCTGTTTTTCATACAATGAAAGTAAATTGTGCTTTGGAAAAATAAATAATATAAATATAGCGCACAAATCAGGTAGACTATGTAGGTCATGTTTTTGTCATTTTTATCAATTTAATTGTATAAAAATGAGCATGACATGAGCATAAATAATTCTGCAAAACTTCTCTAGTTGACTTCCACAGAAGAAAGAAAGTTTAAGATCAACATGACAATGAGTAAATGTCTTTCCATGTGGCTTCTTGCCTCTGTCTACAGTTTTTCAGCAGTATCAGAATTGATGACAGAGCTGATTGATACTTTAGCTGAGAGCAGCTGCCTTTCATATCACAGCCTGATCTGAGCCTCTGAAAGTCACAGAAAAGAAAGAGGCCAGTGTTATGTTCAAACAAATAATAGCCATATCTCTACGCCACGCTTTATGTTGTTTTCAGTGATGATTCATTTATATCAAATGAATAAAAGCACTGTAAGAAAAAATTAATTAGATACAACTCAAACTTGCATTTCTCATTTCCGACCAAATCTTATTCAAGTAGCACATGAGGAGCTTTCACACCGGAGGAACCTTTTCATAGTTCCTAGAACTATTGGCTGAAGTACCTGGATTTTACCGGAAACTAAATTAGCTCCTACTTAAGAGTAGGGTCTAAACCAGAGACGTGAGTGTACGTTGATTGATCAAACGCATGTCAATCACTGGCACTCGGCACTTTTTAAAAAGCTGTGTAAACATATTTACTTCATGAACATGGAAAACAGTGATAACAGAATTAACCTGTTGTCTGCAGGGTTGTGTTCTTTTCTCCGCCTCGATGACATGTAATACTGAAAAAGTTGGGTCTCTTAGCCCAACTTTTTGCTCTTTCAGTCGTGTAAATTATGCGTTTACATTCCATCTCTGTTATCATGAAACCCACGACACACAACAAACACTGCTCTGATCATGGTATCCTCCATCCACCGTTTTTTAGAAACTTAAATACGTAAAATTTAAATACGTCGCTGTTGGCCGCTTCAGAGTTCCTGTTGCTGGTGCGAATGCAGCCAGGAACATGGCCCGGGGGAGAAATTAGTTCCCGGGGAACTATCCTAGTAGTGGCTAGTTCCTATAACGAAGTTCCTAGAACTATTCGGTGTGAAAGGCCCTATCTGCATGTTGTAAATTTATGCTTTATTTGGAACATTTGTCTTTAACCTTTTTAAGGACTGCTTTGTAAATAGAGAGTGGAAATATACTATTAGGTACACTGCCGTATCATATGGAACCTATTGCATATACAGCGATCAGGCATAACATTATGAGCACTGACAGGTGAAGTGAATAACACTGATTATCTCTTCATCACTGCACCTGTTAGTGGGTGGGATATATTAGGCAGCAAGTGAACATTTTGGCCTCAAAGTTGATGTGTTAGAAGCAGGAAAAATGGGCAAGTATAAGGATTTGAGCTAGTTTGACAAGGGCCAAATTGTGATGGCTGGTCAGAGCATCTCCAAAACTGCAGCTCTTGTGAGGTGTTCCTGGTCTGCAGTGGTCAGTCTATCAAAAGTGGTCCAAGGAAGAAACAGTGGTGAACCGGTGACAGGGTCATGGGCGGCGGAGGCTCATTGATGCACGTGGGGAGTGAAGGCTAGCATGTGTGGTCTGATCCAACAGATGAGCTACTGTTGCTCAAATTGCTCAAGAAGTTAATGCTGGTACTGATAGAAAGGTTTCAGAATACACAGTGCATCACAGTTGGTTGCGTATGGGGCTGCATAGCTGCTGACCAGTCAGGGTGCCCATGCTGACCTCTGTCCACCGCTGAAAGCGCCAACAGTGGGCACATGAACATCAGAACTGGACCATGGAGCAATGGAAGAAGGTGGCCTGGTCTGATGAATCACATTTTCTTTTACATCACGTGGATGGCCGGGTGCATGTGCGTCACTTACCTGGGGAACACGTGGCACCAGGATGCACTATGGGAAGTAGACAAGCTGGCGGAGGCAGTGTGATGCTTTGGGCAATGTTCTGCTGGGAAACCTTGGGTCCGGCCATCCATGTGGATGTTACTTTGACACGTACCACCTACTTAAGCATTGTTGTAGACCATGTACACCGTTTCATGGAAACGGTATTCCCTGGTGGCTGTGGCCTTTTTCAGCAGGATAATGCGCCCTGCCACAAAGCAAAAATGGTTCAGGAATGGTTTGAGGAGAACAACAATGAGGTGTTGGCTTGGCCTTCAAATTCCCCAGATCTCAATCCAATCGAGCATCTGTGGGTTGTGCTGAACAAACAAGTCAAGGCCCCATCTCGTAAGTTACAGGACTTAAAGAATCTGCTGCTAACATCTTGGTGCCAGATACCACAGCACATCTTCAGGGGTCTAGTGGAGTCCATGCCTTGATGGGTCATGGAGTTTTGGCAGCAAAAGGGGGACCAACACAATATTAGGAAGGTGGTCATAATGTTATGCCTGCTCGGTGTAAATGTATTTGTTGTTATTGTTTACCAAAATGGTAACACTTTACAATAATGTCCCATTAGTTAACAAAAGTTAATGCATTAACTAACATTAAATAACAATGAGAAATATATACCCTCTGAAATACTGCCTTGGACCCCCTGTTGAAGACCCCATGTGTTAGAATAATATATCAAAAAAAAAAGATAGAATGAAAACTTACTCTTCTAAACTCCTTCAAAAGACACAATAGGTGCAAATTCTGAGCTTTGTACTGCAGATTTTCCACAGGCATTAGTCCTGAATCTTACTATCATTGCACCATCATTATTCTCATTCATGCTGAGCCATTTCACATTTAGTGGCATGAGATGCTCAATCTTGTTAAACCATCATTTAAACGCGAAAATCTAGTGGGAACAGATGTGCGCCGAACCTCAACAAATCTCCTATAGTTCTCAGCACTACATCGGAAAATCTTTATCAGCTTAGACAGCAAGGACGGTAGTATCATTACATATTCATGTCCTGACTCATTGACCACAATTACATATGCACAATAATCCTGTTTCTCATCATCCTAAGACTATTTCTTCTCCTTAATACACTGTATTACATGCAAAGGATGCACACCCTATTAAGCACGATGAATAAAATGATAATCAGCTCCCTAAAGTGCAGTCTGTTGTTTGCAAGCAGTCATAAATGTGTGTAGCTGCAAACTGAAAGAGACATAACAAGAACCTTGGAAAGACTTTTGAGAATAAACTATTCTCCACATAAAAACACAGCGATTTCAAGGGTAAACGCATTTGTTCTGCCTGGTTGTTTTGTTCCTTGAGACAAACACTCAAATGGTTTTTTCCTTACTTGAAACATTATCAAATTGCAAACCATTTTAAATAAGTCATTTAATCTCATACTTGTGTCTCCTAGGCGACAGTTTTGAGATTTAGCAGGATTTCTGTTGCACATGTTGAAAGCAAGTGCGGCCAGTGCTCAAGCCTGGAAAGTGTGGCATCATCTCTGGTTTTTATATAAAATAATGAGCTGTGTGCTCGTGGTTATACAGGCACCGCTGTGCTGCAGAAATTCCCAGTGAGAAGTTTTGCATTAGCGGTTCATGCATGGTAATCATTAGGAAGATTTGTAGGCTGCCGGGTTACGCCACACATACGCCATCTTATGGCACACTAAACACATACAAACCACTTAACCTATATGTGTGAACTGAAGAAATACATTCCTTACTTTTTATGAATGTAATATTTATAATGAAAATATAGTATCACCCCCTCAAAATTTCCTGTGTGGAAAGAATTAACAATTAATTTAATAGAAGAGAAAAGGTTTTGGTAACACTTTACAATAAGGTTACATTTGTTAAAAGTGACGTGACGTGTGGCCAAGTACCGTGTACTCGGAATTTGTTCTCTGCATTTCGCCCATCCAAGTGCACACACTCAGCAGTGAGTATTGAACACACACACACCGTGAACACACACCCGGAGCAGTGTGCAGCTATTTTTTGCTGTTGCCCGGGGTGCCACATTAGTTATTAGTTAGCATGGCCTGTGAACAATACTTCTAAAGCATTTATTAATCTTAGTTAATGTTAATTTCAATATTTATAGATACGTTATTAAAATCAAAAGTCGTACCTGTTAATATTATTTAATGGACCTGAGCTAACATGAGCTAACAAGGAGCAGTAATATTTTTATTAACTAACACTGGTGACACTTTATTTTACAGAGTCCATGTTACATATACTTAATGTAGATTATGCATAATTACATGCAACTAACCCTAAACCAATCCCTAATCCAAACGCTAACCCTATAGCATATGTAAACAATAAGGTACTCGACTTATTAAGACTTATTTCAGCCTTGAGTACCTTATTTCTTTTATAAAACGGTTACCACACAATACAAATATTAAAGCCAAAAATATGTATCAATGCAACTTTCATGAAGTAAAATCACTAAAAGCCTTTCTTCCGCCAGAAAAAATAGTCCCTGACTGTGAACAGCAACAGAAGTTACATTTTCATGCCATTAGATGGCAGCAGAGACTGTCTTATGAGTGTGTCAGTCAGTAGCGAAGACTTTTATATTGAAAAGACTGAATTGTTTTGAAAACGGAACAAGACACAACTGAAAAATGCTTTGACTAGTGCTGTCAGTCACGGGAAAACCCCTTAACTGTTAAAAGGACAAGATAATACATGGGACATTTAAACAGATTTTTTATTACGAACATACGACTGACCTGAAGGAAAATGCTAAATCTGAATGCAGGTAATAAACTCGATCTCTTTCTCACAACCCTCTTCTACATAATACAGTAAGCTTCAATGAACAATATCAATTGAGAACATACAGTTTACACTGCTAAGAGTGGTTGCTAAGGGTGTTGTGTAATGATACACAGAACTGCTGGGTGAAGCGGTCATAGCTGTGTTTTCTTGTGACCAATCAGAATCAAGGACAGGAACTACCGTTTTATAAAGTTAAGTAATATTACTCAGTACTTAAATGGGTGGTTGGTTATGATTTCACTTTTTTAACTTTAGTTAGTGTCTAATGTTGCTGTTTGAGCATAAACAACATCTGCGAAGTTATGATGCTCAAAGTTCAATGCAAAGGAGATATTTTATTTTAAAGAAATCTCTGTTTAAGGACTACAACAAAAGGCTGGTATGGACTACAATGAGCTTCTTACCGGTTTAGTGACATACTAACCCTAAAATTTACATAAACCCTGTCCCCCGAGAACATGCAAAAAAGGCCATGTTGGGCTGCTTTAGAGTTGAGGAAGAGTTGTTGTAGTAGAGTGTTGTTGCCATGCCGTAATTTTATGCCAGACTGCTTCGTAAACGAGGGTCAATTCAATGCTGGATTTGCAAAAAAGATTAACATGACGGCACATGCTAGTCGATGAGTTGAATCAACTCCACAGCAACTACATAAATTTATCCACTAACCATTCAGAAATGTCCAGATGCACAATGTACAATGTATTGAATTGAACAATGTAAGGCTGAACACCGTTACTGACAATCATCATTTTGGCTGCGTGAGATTCTCCAGCTTTGTTGTTGTTGAGGAACTGAAGCATGAGCTGTTAAATCACCGCCCTCTTCTGGAAAACTGCGGGGAGCAACAGCTCATTTTTTTTTTATTTAAAGGGACACACAGAAAAAGAGCGTGTTTTTGCTCACACCCAAATAGGGGCAAATTTGACAAGATATAATAAATGATTTGTGGGGTATTTTGAGCTGAAACTTCACAGACACATTCTGGGGACACCAGAGACTTATATTACATCTTGTAAAAGAGGCATTATAGGTCCCCTTTAAATGTATAAGTACATTGTAACAAGGACACCTTACACTGGATTAAATCTGGGTTAAAATCAGCCCAAGTTGAGTTGAAGATGGACAAACCTAGCATGCTTGCCCAACCTGCTGGGTAGTTTAATTTAACTCAACTATTGTTTAAAAATTACTGTATTGCTTGCTTAAAATGAACCCAAAATGTGCTGTAAATGAACATTTCTTTATAAGTTTGAATGAAAAAAAAAAAAAAAAAAAAAAATTACCTATTAATAAATGTTCATTTTTTGATTATTACTGTTGCCTCTATATTAATTATATGTCTGATTTTTAATTTCCAACCTATTTTGTGTTCATTTTAAGCCAGCCATAGTCACTTTTAATCAATAGTTGAGTTAAATAAAACTACCCAGCGGGTTGACCAAACATTTAACCCGACTGCTGGGTCAAAACAACCCAATTTCTGGGTTTGTCCATATTTAACCCAACTTGGATTATTTTTAACCCAGCATTTTTTTTTAGAGTGTACACTACACTCTAGAAACATAATGTTAACACAAGACAAAGCACTGAGTAGAACCATGTACACAATGAAACTAAACATAAATGAAATGAAACTAAACTTATCTGTGACAAATAATGAGTAATATTAACTACATGTACTTACTAAAGGGTTAAGATTATGGTTTGGTTTAGGGTTAACTACATGTAATTATGGCATAATTTATAGCTATTACTATAGTAACAACATGCAACATGTAACAAGTACCCTGTAAAATAAAGTGTTACTAAATAATGTGTAACCCTAACGTTAACAAATAATGTAACACATATATTCGTTCACTGTTCATTAATGTTAGTTAATGCATTATTCCAGTATGGTCAAATGGGCATGTTTATGTTATTTCGAAACTAGAAACCCAATATGACTGGCAGAACTGATATTTGTTACCAAACAGAAAATGTCTAGCAGATTTATGTGTGTTCATGTGTGTATCAAACACTTTCTTTGACATTAATCTTTTGTCAGACATTTCAGTGACAGCAACAGAGCACAAAATCTTCTGAAATAAAGTAGTGATCTAGGAAAAGGCTGTGACAGAAAAGCATGTGTTGCAAAAGTGTTCAGGAAAAGCTGTAATTTTTCATATATTACAGTGCCTAGATGAAAATAAAATATTGAGGATCCGTCTGCAAAAATCTCTTTCTCGTTATACATTTCTGTATGTGTGTTTTTATAAGGGCTCCGTCTGTCTTTATGTGTTGAAAGCTCAGTAATGTTTTTCTGGCCATTCCGAGCATCAGTCAAAGGGATTTTTAATATTCCCCTGGCATTAATAACACAAGATATGTATTGCAATTCTAAGGTTTTTTTATGTGTGCGGACACATTTTGTTTCAAAACTAATTCAATTTGGTTTCCTGTTTCCAAATTGCAGTTTTTTCTTAGTATGCAGCTTCAAAGTTCTACATATGTCAAATGTGCAAGCCAAATTAAAGGCTGAATGTCTGATATCTAGCCTTTTGAACTCATTTTGACGATAGAAGTTTGTTGACAGCAGCGGTCTGGCTCAAGCAGCATTTACTCATGCATGCTCATGAATACAGATCTCGCATGTGGTTAAGCTCATTTCCAGAGGCTGATTCTGAAATGTCCTTACTTCCTATTTAGAAATGTCAGAGCCTTTTACTATTTCCATTTGAATTTTCGCTGATCTTAAGATATTCGAGTAAGAAGCGTATGAATCAGCAGAGCATCTGTAGAGGGACGAACACTCATTAAATCATAAATAATCATGTTTAGCTATGATCCCATTACGACTACAAACAAAAATCCATCACAATTCAGAAAGTAACATCATTTTACACTGATTAATTCAAAGTATGCACATGAATTTATGCTGAATTATAGGAAATACACAGTATGCCTTTGGAGGAGCTCATTTCCTAGCTACTTTAATAATCTGTTAAGACAGCTGTGTAAAAGCACTAGAAATTATGCATCGCTTATGCAAATAGAATGCGTATGCAAATGGCCTCGCTGATTGGAGGGTGCCAACGAACAATAATCTCATGCTATTCCACCCAAAACACCTGCAAACCCTCGAACACACAACAATGACCGTGTCTGACATTCACAAAAGTCTCTGTCCATTCCCATAGCTTATTCACAGGGTTTTGGAGGCAGTTAATTACTGAAGACAGCATTGTAAAATTAAATGTTGGAAGTAATATTCCAGGTTAAACACAAGTTAAGCTCAACCGGTAACGTATGTGACATAATGTTGATTACCACAAAAAAATTTTTTTTTTTTTCTTCTTGGGCCAAAACCCGAAAATGACAATATGACCAATTGATGAGGACAATTTTACAGCTTAAATTATGTGTTTTAAGTTTTAATCAGTGCTATTTTAGTATTATTTACACTATCATTTATTAATCTTTTGAGTTATTCAGTTTAAAAAAAATAAAATAAAATAATAATAATAATAATTTTAGTTTAAGTTTTAGTCATTTCTATGTCATTTTGTCTATATATATATATATATATATATATATATATATATATATATATATATATATATATATATATATATATATACACTACCGTTCAAAAGTTTGGGATCGGTAAGATTTTTAATATTTTAAAAGAAGTTTTGTCTGCTCACCAAGATTGCATTTATTTCATTAAAAATACAGTAAAAACTGTAATATTGTGAAATATTATTACAATTTAAAATAACTGTTTTCTATTGGAATATAATATAATATGTAATTTATTTCTGTGTTGGAAAAGCTGAATTTTCAGCATCATTACTCCAGTCTTCAGTGTCACATGATCCTTCAGAAATCATTCTAATATGATGATTTGCTGCTCAAGAAATATTTATTATTATTATCAATGTTAAAAACAGTTGTATACTTTTTTTCAGGATTCCTTGATGAATAGAAAGTTCAAAAGAACAGCATTTATCTGAAATACAAATCTATTGTAACATTATACACTACCGTTCAAAAGTTTGGGGTCAGTAAGAATTTTTAAAGAAATTAATATTTTATTTTCAGCAAGGATGCATTAAATCGATCAAAAGTGACAGTAAAGACATTTAAAATGTAACAACAGATTATTATTTCAAATAAACACTGTTCGTTTGAACTTTCTATTCATCAAAGAATCCTGAAAAAAAAAAATATTGTACACAAATATTATAAATGTTTCTTGGCAGCAAATCAGCATATTAAAATGATTTCTTAAGGATCATGCAAGACTGGAGTAATGATGCTGAAAATTCAGCTTTGCCAACACAAGTATAAGTTACATTTTCAAATATTTTCAAACAGAAAACAGTTATTTTAAATTGTAATAATATTTCACAATATTACTGATTTTACTGTATTTTTAATTAAATAAATGCAGCCTTGGTGAGCAGACGAAACTTCTTTATAAAACATTAAAAATGTTACCGATCCCAAACTTTTGAACGGTAGTGTATTTCTTAGCTTTATTTTAGTTTTTCAACTTAAACATATTTTATTTCAGTTAGTTGCCAAGGCAACATTTCTAATTCTCATTTAAGTTTTTTTAAGTGTAAGATTTCATCTAATATATTTTAGCTTCATTTCAATTACTAAAAACATATTTTAATAGATTTAGTTTAGTTTTAGTTAACAGTAGCATGGTTTTAATAGAATAAATGCAAGTGCTTTTAATGCATTTAAAAGTGCCTCATCGTAACCTTGACTTTTTTTGTGAACTAACAAGTTTAAATTAACTTTTGTGGTAATCAACAGTTCAGCAACATTTCGGTTGAGTTTAACTTGTTCTGAACTTTAACAAACAAACGTTCACAAAAATTAACAGCTGCTGCTCTTTTTGGGGCTTGGCATGAAAGTATTTTTGTCATCTAATTTTTCTCCCCATTCTTTTTCTGGCAAGGTCAGTTATTGGTTATTGGCTCTGGATCCTCATAAATCCTTTATACTGTACTCGATGAAAAGCAGTCTGGGTTAGAGAGTGTTCTGGCATGGCCAGACACCGGCCTGCTCTCTGCTGGATAAGAGAACTGGATCCAGCTGTGCTTGGCGAAACCTCAGTGCTTTGAGTGATGGATTTGGGCCGGGCTTTAGCCAGTCTTGGTTTTGCAGCTCTGCCCCTTGTAAATGCCTCAGTATAATTAACTGCAAATCACACAGTTTGTGTAGCCATATCCAGCATCAAAGGTCAGGGAAGGAGAATTGCAAATGACCAGTCTGGGGAATAAGAGTGAAAGAGGGTCAATATTACGAGAGAGGGAGGCAATCATTTTGGCAGGAGGTGGCGTTATGGGCTCGGGGTGTGGTAAGTGGAATTGTTTACTGGCACTGGTAAACCCTAGAGAGTCAAAAAAGGGCAGTCAAACATCCTAGAGAGAGAGAGATGATAGGCTGTTCTCTCTAGAAAGGGGAGAGTCATTTCTAACAAGCTGTTCACTGGAGGGTGGAGTTACTTCAGCACCGGGGTCAATAGAAAATGGAGACTCGGAGAAACAACACTGAGCACATAAAGTACCGTTGGAGTGTGATACTGAGCAGATATGCCCATAAAAAATATAACACACACATACACACAACCGCACAAGTAAACTTATGACCCCACATTTGTATTCAGTCTTCTTCTCGTGCTGGGAAGCTGGCCATTTTATCGGACCATTTTAAGTAGTATATTTTTATGTTTTATGTGTCCCAGAAAGTCATTACAAAGCTTAGTAGTACTTTAGCAGCATGAACAACATTTGTGTCAACACAAATGAGCGTATATAGGAGTCAGTGGTGTGCAGTGATGTTCTGAATTGAGGAGGCAATGTTCTTTTTAGGTTTATATATACACGAAGAAGACACTAGAGTTGTCAAATAATTCTGACTTCGGTACCAATTGGTATTGAAATTTGAAAAAAATGTGACACTTTGGGCACTGTTGAGGGGATTCGTAAAAACCTCTGATTGGCTATTGTAATGACGCGCTCAACAGAAGCGTTTTCAAGCGTTGAATTTGAAAGCAGTCCACTGATAGATGTCCATCATGTAACCCATCATGTTTTCAGGCCATTTCCAAGTTTGATTTTGACATGACATAAAGCGGTGATAAGTGAGTTGTTTACTTACTTTTTAATGAGTCTTTCCATTAACGCCATCATTTTGTTCATTTAGACTGATTCGCGAATGCAGAACACGCACGAAATCGAGACTGGATTTATCACACAAACCAATCATAACCTATCATATTCAATCATAGTGCCAGTGTTGGAGAAAGTTACTTTGAAAAGTAATGCATTACATTGCGTTACTCCCTAAAAAAATTAACTAATTACATTACTTAGTTACTTTTAATGAAAAATAATGCATTACATTACTACATTTTTCTCACCTGGGCTGGTCTTGCTTGTTTGTTTTTTAATAAAAACAAAAAAAAGTTCTATTTTTGGCAAATGTAAAGACCCTTTCACACCAAAAGTGAAATGAATAAGCCTCAGGCTGAAGGAAATGCATATCGCATATCGTTTGTTTGAGCGCAACTCAAACAAACCTTTCAGCTGTGCTGCTATTCTGAATTGCAGAAGAATTGGATATAGAAGAAAAAAGTTCAACACACTTATTTCTAAATCTAATCTAAAGTAATTTTTGCTTATTAGTATGGTTGAATTAGATCATTGATGGTCAACGGCAAAGACATTGGTTAATAAAGTGAGATTAAATTCATAAAGTATATTTGTGTAATTTAATATAGTTAATTATTACAGGTTTGTGTAAAATTCTGAGACTGCATTTTACTGTTTTTATTCATTTTGAGGAATAATGAGTGTTTTCGTGCAAGTGATATGAGTATATGCATGTTCACATTTAGACTAGAACTACAATAACCATCATGATTACACATCACAACACCTCTGCACTTTATTTCTCTCAACATGGGGACAGGAGAACTGTCAGTCAATAAATGTGAAAAAGTAACTTGTGCTACTTATTTGAAAAAGTAACTTAGATATTTTGTTGTAATTTGAAAAAGTAATGCGTTACTTGTAGAAAGTAAACGGTTTATGTAACTCAAGTTACTAATGCGTTACCTCCAACTCTGCAAAGCGTTATAACTCCATTATAACTAACCAGATATAACTCCAGTTTTTCAGTGTCGTTTCATTCCTTTGCACCTTAACGCACAGGCGCTCAAATCTTAACAAGGAAAGAGAAGGAAAACCAATAGAAAGTGCTCCACTGTGGTACATGGCAGGACATTAGTAACGTAACACTCTCTCGATCCCTGCTGCTCCCCTAAA
This sequence comes from Megalobrama amblycephala, assembly GCF_018812025.1. Lineage (NCBI taxonomy): Eukaryota > Metazoa > Chordata > Actinopteri > Cypriniformes > Xenocyprididae > Megalobrama > Megalobrama amblycephala. Next base: position 7,625,724 of record NC_063054.1, read on the forward strand.
ACCCGAGCAGCCACAAACCTTATGGAGCAGAAAACTAAATTTGTATTTGTGTCCCACCCAGGACTGCCTGTTGCCGTTTATCTAGGATGGATGCCATGGCAGGGTCAGCTCCCTGTAAAAGCAATGAAAAGTTCAGCATTTGAATCTGAGAATGTGTGATGGAAACAGACAGATTATTTCACCAAGCCTGCATGAACCACAAACTCGAAAATTTCACTCAGAAACCAACATCAGTCAGTCGATGAGTAATAAACAAGCTAGGGCAAAGTTGAGATTCTCACGCTCAAGACAGATAGGTTTGTGAAGGATTCTGTTTGTTGTTTGTGATTGCGTACAACTAACATCCTAGATATCTTACCACACATGACTGTCGTATATGTCAGGAACTTGTGCTGTTTGTTCCAGGAATCAATTTTGTATTTACGAAGAAGCTTGGCAAGGATGCTGAATGTAATGGCTTTTGTGGATCTTGTACAAACCCCACATGCCCTCAACTTCCTGCAGTCACATGGCTCAGGTGGTTGGCTCAGAAAGTTCTGTGGTCCAATAAGCATTGTTCCTATCAACTTACATCAAGATGAATGGGAATTCTGACAGATAGCTTTCTCCAGCTATAACAGTCCCTCTTGCTCTCCAAGGATGTTGGCAAATGGTTAGGTTTGGCAAAGGTGAAAGAGGGGCATCGTTCTGTTGGGTGAGAAACGGGAACAGTGAAGGCAGTGTCTCAGAAATAGAAAGCACCTGTAGTCTCTCTGAATCCAGTCAGAGAAACAAGCTCCACATTTTACTGCCCATATAGAATGATAAAGAGCCATGAGAATTTTAGTCAATGGGACATTAGGTAATGTTGTTTATATGATTTTGGAAGGGTAAGAAAATGGAGAACACATCTTAAGTGCAAAACAATGAGTTCAGCCAAAGTGACTTCAAAATAATCTAAACAGTTCAGATCCTTTCAGTTTCAATGTAAAGTTCCCACGTTTCAACAGGTCTAAACTGTTGTGTAATATTGTAGCAGTAAGTAGTAAAAATAATATAGACAAAATAAATGAATGAATGAATGAATGAATATAATAAATGTTATAATTTTTACTGTAAATTAAAGTTCAATCTGTAATGTAAAAGTTAAAATGTAAAACTTAAAATGTTTAAAACTGTTTTTTAACTGTAAAGTTGTTGCTTTTTTTTTACCATAATTTTTACAGATTGTTTTTACAGTAGGTGTGAGATGGTGTAAAAGAGGTAAAAAAAAATGGTCACAATTAAATATCCATTACCAACCAACCTGTGACGACTCGTTACTCACAGTAGGATCCATTTGCAGGCTTTATTATAAAACGTAGTCAAACAGACAGTGGTCAGTACCGGCAGATACAGTGACAGAGGGCAGACAAAGTCGTGGTCGTAAAACAAGCAGGAGATCAGGACAGGCAGAGAGCAATCACAGGTCAAAACACAAAGCAAATAGTCCAGAAGGCAGGCAGCAGTGAGTCGTAAACGGGTAATCAACAGATAGGCAAAACAGGAACTAACGCTCAGAGTTGTACCATATTAAACAAGACCTCACAACAAGGACTAGTGCAGGAACAGTTTATATAGACCTAACCAATGAGCTGCAGCTGGGTGGCGTGATCAGTACCAGGTACGGGGCTGATGGGAAATGTAGTGTATGTGTGAGTGTCAGTATTCGGGTGAGGGCTCCCTCTGCTGGCCAGAGGAGGGAATCACGGAGTTCGTCACTGTGACACAACCATAGACTGTAAAAAAATATGGACGTAGTGTCCGTGACGTCACCCATAGAGTTCTGAACAGCAGTTTTGACGCAAAAATGAGGCCGCGGCTGTAACGTCTGGATGGATCCGTTCAGAGTCAATAAACTTTGGAGTTTTCAGAACGCTTTTAACCTGGTGAACTTTGTTTATAAATCACTAAATCGGCGCCGGACGACTGTGACTTTCGGCAGGTTTGTGGGCCTGCGATGGTAAACAGAAAATCCAACTGCCCACTTTGGTATTCAAAAGGAGCACCCCCCCCCCCCCCCCCCCAGAACTGACCAGATCCACATTCCAACGCCCCACACACACAGGGACACACAAAAACACAACAAGCACATACAGAAACACACAATCATACATTTTTAACTGTATATGTGAACTACCACTATGCTGGAATATATATATGATATATTTTAGGCCCATGCATGTTTCCTAGTGTTTAAATGAGTGTAGTGCAAGTTGCATTTTATAGGGAATCCTGTCTGTAAACCATAACTTCTTGTCTATGCCTTTCTGACTGTCAGTTTGATCTCTGTAAAGCTCCGGCTCGAGCTATTCATTGAGATATGTCACAAAATGACAAATGCATTTTTCTATGTGTTTAATGCTGTGAAGAACACACTCCATCTGAAATCATCTGTACCATTAAGTAGCAAATTCAGTAGGAGACCAAACAAACACTTTGCCCGCCAAATAGGCTGCCTCTATTGGCTGCTACAATTCAGGAGGTGTGTTAGCTTGTTTCCATAAAGACAACGACACACACCTTCGCTCGCTCTCTTGCCTCTTGCTTCTTCGCGCCCTCTTCTTCTTCTCCTTTGTCTCCCGTGTCACGAGCACCTCGTGCACGGACGTCAGGTGACCGCGTCCCAACCACGCGCGCAGTCAGACCACTTCCTTACTTTCTCTCTCTTCGCTAAGTTACTTAAGCTTAAACCTCTTTTGAAAACCCCGCCGGGAAACCCTCTCTGAAAGGACCAACCCAGCCAGGCCATTGAAACTCTACACACGGCTGAACCAATAAGCAAGTATTATCATTTATCTGATTTGTCTAAACTGATTTCTGTGGGCTCTCTCTCTCTCTCTCAAAATCGTTAACTGTGTAATTTGATCCTTTGATCATCTTTCTTTCGTCTTTTCTTCATTCTCACTCTTGTGTATATATATGTGTATACTGTATATATTTTAGACGTATAATCTGACAGCTGCATATATTAAACCATATGCTCGATTGTTCTGTTCTTTAAAAAAATATGTTTTTCGACTTTATGTAGTTATTTTCATGGCCAGAAAATAACTCTGTTTATAATATTCGTGAGGGACGTTTCTGGACAAACGAACAGTTTCTCTAGATAATTATTAAACCAGTTCATATATGTAATTGATTATAACGTTGTAAGATTCACAATATATGTTTAATTCCCCGTTGGGTTTTTGAATCATAATTTATTCATAACTTATGAATTATTATATTCATATTTCATCCATAAATTAAAAAATGAGAACCGCCGTTATATATTACACGGCCATCTTAGCAGCACGTGACTGCACGTCACTCCCGGATAACTGAAAATGGGCAAAGAGGTGGGGAGGTGGTTTGAGCTGATGTGACTGCTTGCTGAAACCACGCCCGCCTAGCTCGACGTGACCATGTTAGCAGTCAAAGCCAAGGAGCTATCTAACTTATCTATCTAAGATACGATCTAAAATATTAAAGAAGATAAGTTTTATCATTAGAAAGTTCTAAAGGTTTACTGTCAATCTACAGTGTTTTTTTTTTTTTTTTTAAGATATAGATATAGACCAGTGTTGGATGTGCAAATAACAACATGGAAAATCAAATGGGACTTCATACCTTTATAATGAAATAGAGATCGCGAGATGAATCCAATCCGTGGCACTTTGTGTGTCCATTGAAAAACAAAAAAAACATTTCACATTTCTTCTGAATGATCTGCTCTCTGTCATCATTCTTCAAGAAATAATGCAATCTGAGCAGCGTTTATGTTGTAAAACTGTATACGATCGTATCTAACAAACACATGAGCCCGTGTCCAAAGTATATTTTTTCACAAATACGACTGAGATGCCAAATTCAGCGGCTGGAATTAGCTGAGGTAAAGTGACGGCTCACAGACAGCAGCGGCATCTACCTGTCACTCAAGTGACCACGCCCTTAATTATGCAGAACTTTAAGGCTTAATATAATTTAAATGAATGAGTTAGAAAAAAATTCACCCCCCTCACAGTTGTCATGAAGGGCAACATTAGCAGTATAGACCAAAACCACAATTTGAACCAACTTGTAAACATGTTTTTTTCTGCTATAAACTTGGCCAATTTAACATGGGACTCTATGAGATTCTGCTGTCTTTTGGAGCCTGTCCCTAGCGGCCAGTCGATGAATCGCAGTTTAAGTCACTTCCGTATTGGCTTCACGAGAGACTGGGGGAGGTTGCCGCTTGGACACAACCAATATATATCCAATATATTAGGGGTGGATGATAGTGCAAAATTAAATACAGTAAATACAGGGCCAGTATCTCCAATACTGATACCGATACCAATACTTTATACTTTTAAAAGCATTCACTTGAACTTACATGTACTTTCCTGTATAGAGGAAAGCAGTGTGATATGATTTATGAGTTGAATGCCTCATTAATATGATAAATCTGAATACATTTTCATGACAAGATTTTGTGATTTGTGCTCTCGGCGTGCCTGTATGGTTAAACCATTATTTTTTTGTAAAGGGCTGCCAGTGATGGGCTGTTGTACCCCAAAAGTTAAAAATGTATTCCTGTGATGATAAAGCTGCATTTTCAGCATCATTACTCCAGTCTTCAGTGTCACAGGATCCTTCAGAAATCATTTTAATATGCTGGATTTGATGCTCATTTGATGCTCATGCTCATGAAACATTTCTTATTATTATCAATGTTGCAAACATGTGCTGCATGCGTCATATTTTTGTGGAAACCATAATACATTTTATTCAGAATTATTTGATGTACAAAGTTAAAAGAACAGCATTTTTGTGAAATAGATTTTTTTGTGACAATGTAAAAGCCTTTACTGTCACTTTTGATCAATTTAATGCATCCTTGCTGATTAAAAGCATTAATTTCTTTAAAAAAATCTTTCTGATGTCATCCTTTTTGTTTATTGTAAAATGGCTCACGATTGTTTCTGTCATCTAAGCAATGTTCAGGGCTCCATTTCACAAACGCAACACAAGCAATGATCGAATGCTTCTAATGCTTTTATGAAATGCAGCGCTATTTAAACAAACACTGTGAGTGAAGCATCAGCAACGAACGCTCTCTGTGATTATTGATTCCATCTTATATGTTCAGATGAGCAGGAGAATTAGTTCTATCCTACACAATTATCCACAATTTTTCCACACTCAAAAAATAGCTCTTTGGCTGAACATGATTCAATCATGGACAGTGAATGGACAGTTCGATCATTTCAAGTCAATTTAACCTGAAACAATCACATTTGAACCACAAACCTTATAGGTGTTAATTCAAAATAAATTGGTTAAATAAAGTGAACACCATCAAAAATCAGCTTATTTTATGCACAGAAAAGGTTAGGATCTTAGGATCGATATTTTTATGTGAGAACTGATACTTTGATACAACATCAGTATTGAAAGTATCGATATTTCAGGATCGATCTGCTCACCCCTTCAATATATGCAATATTGGCTGATAACCAATATGGTGCCAATATATAGTGCATCCCTAAAAAACACAGGGCAAAATGTGTGTGTGTGTGTGTGTGTGGTGTGTGTTCAGTACTCACTGCTGTGTGTGTGCACTTGGATGGGTGAAGTGCAGAGCACAAATTCAGAGTATGGGATAACATTATTGCCTACAAGTCACGTCACTAAAGATTTAAGCTATAGAAATGGTGTCGCTTGGCTACTTTTGTAGAAATCAAACTAAATGTGAGCAGAGCCTAATTTGGAGTCAGAAAAAAAAAAATTGAATTGAATTGAATTGAAAAACTGAACTTGCACCTCTAAAGAGAAAATATCGTTCAGAAAATCTTTAAAGCAGCTTTGTGTGGCTGGGGAACTTTGAACAAGTGCTGCAAGAAAAAAAAAGCAGTTCACTCTTTTCAAGACCTGTGCTGCCTCAAAGATTTTTGAAGGTGCTCCATTAGCATTCGGTAAAGCTCTGAGTAGTTATTGAACAAATGTGCACTTGCTGAACATTACTTTACCTCCTTAATCTGGCTCCATAATGGTCTCCATAGAGATTTTGATCCCGAAAGGTTACAAACAGCCTCCTGACATACTGCATAAATAATATCAATACTGTAGGATATCTGGAGGTCTTGTGTCCCACAGCAAAAGGGATTTTCAGGTGAATGTGACGGCAGTGATTTTGTCTGCCATTCATTGCAAATTGTCTTACTGGTCCAACAAAACAAACCTCGTTCTCTGAGTATGTATTGATAAGAACCCTTTCACCGAACACAACAGACCCTGGCAGATGGGATGTTTACATTGCCAATAGGGAAAAGGAAGAACCAAGAAATGCACAATGAAATCAAAGAAGCTCAAATCTTTCCCATCTTGGTGAATGAAACTGCAAATGTCTCTCCTAAGTCCTTGGCGATTTACGCATTAAAATGGAGATAACGGAGAAAATTTTAATTTAAGATATCATCAGACAGAATATATGGAAAATGTTTTATCTGCCCAGTTTGAGAAAATTATGAATCCACAAATCTGTTTCAGAAATGGAGAGAATAGTGTACTTACAGTCAGTAGACTTTATCGGTTTATTTTAGGCACACTGCCTGTATTTGGTCTCAACATTATGTGAGTTTTTTAAAACATATTCACAGTTATATTCATGAACGTATTTGATATATACAAAATAGTAAATGTCTGTGTAACCTTTCAATGTTAATTATCCTTTTTGTTTTTATAATATAATATTATTAATAGAGATTTTTAATAGAGAAAATGTATTAAAAAAGAAAATTTAGTTTTCTGTACAAAAACTGTGGTTGGTCGCTTTGCATGTCAGTCAGACAGTTTCTTCCTGTCTAAGTTGGTGGTTTTTGCCCAGAATAAGCAGCAATGAGGATCAGACATTTTGCTGCAAGTCAAAAGTCTGGCTACATGAGGATATACATTTATTGCAAGTGAAGGACCTTCTGAACAAAATCACAAGCATCAAATACGGCATCTGTTTGTCATAAAATCTACATATTCATCATTTAATCATGTCATTTTCATTGCAGTATGTCACACATCAAGGCAACCAACAATGATTAAGGGATTCACACACAGTTGTTCTGGTTTGTGGCTTCACTGACCTGATGTAACAAACCTTCAGTAACATTTAACACTCTCTGTGCTTGAGAGAATGGAGAGGCTATTATAAAGGATACATTGTCTGTTTCTAAGATATTTTTTTTTAAGAATTTAAATAGCTAGCTATACATAAAATAACATAACATAAAAATAATAAAATAAAATAATAAAAACAAAACGTACCGTATACATTAAGTGTGTTGTTTAATGTTTACATATTAGAAAACCTTTCTCAAATGCATTCCACTTCTGCACGTTGCATTTTTGTTTTTCCTGTTCCTTTTGCTCTTCATCATCTTCATAAAAGTAATCTATTCCGCAACATCTTTGTGTGAAGGTCTCATTCAAACATTTTAGATATCGCTGCTTAACCCTTAAATGCATACATTTTTCGCCAATTATTATACATATTTGGGTCTTTAGCGACCCAGATCTATATCTAACATGGATGGATCTCTAGTGTCGCTATAATTTAAAACTCCCTGGTAGCACTTTGCATTACTGGTGCACTAATATGCATTAATTCATGCTCAACTAATGCACAGATAATCAGGTTTTAATGTATGACTCATGAAGAACTAAACCATTAATTAGTGATTACTGCATCAGCAACTAATAAAGTTTCTATGTGATTAATAGATTAAGTAATATATGAATTGTTATTAATTAAATGTGTCATAATGTATTAAATGTGTCATAATGTATTAAATGTGTCATAATCTATTCACACCGATATTAAATTTCTCCACTGATACCGATAGCCGATTATTCAGAGTAATATCTGCCGATAGTTTGGGGGTTCTTTTATACCTTCTTTTAAATGAATGATCATTTCATCATAATTAATAATTAATCATTGTATTTTTAATTATTATATTTTGAAAGAAATGCAAATAAAAACTTTATCCTCCCCATTTCATCAACTTATTTCAATTTCTGGTATCAGTTATAAACATAAAGACATTACTCAAATTAATATTAACACACATTAACTAAATTCTGAAGATTAATATTTCTTAACTTTCTGAATGTTATTAATTCATAATAACTATTAATATTGAACATCAAACTGGTTTCTTAGCATTGTCAAATTGTATGCATTTTCTTGCCTTCTTTTGATTGACAGGATATATTAGCCCTGACTATTGGCTGTTAATGCACCGATATATCGGCCAATAATCGGTATCGGCCAATAAAAGCAAATTTTCACTCTATTGGCTATCGACCGATACCGATTATTGGCCGATATCTCATCTGGAATAAAGGTGTAATGCACTTATTATCATCATAAAAGGGAAGAAATTTTGTATAAAGATTCAATTATTGTTGTGCAGAAAAAAAAAAAACTGATACACATACATACACTGATACACACATGAGGGTGAGTAATTAATGACTCGAACTAACCCTTTAAAAATATCAGGTCGTTAGTGACTTGATTTGAGTAAGTGTCCTATACAGTCTTCAATTCAATTTTTACAAAAAAATGAATGAGAAAACATTCTTCTTTTATAATTTTCCAAACAGCAAACAGCATGATTTATGATCTTGTTATATTCATAATGAATTGATTGAGGAATACTAAGAAGGTTGATGTCTAACTTTAAAAAAAAATGAATGAGGAGGGTAGTGAATGAGTTGATAAAGACCCGAGGTATGCATTTAAGGATTAACATATCTATATTATTATATAGTGATGCATGTAAAATGTATATTTAGTAAAACCAGCTTCTCACACACTTTACGGCCACAAAACTCACATATCTTCCTACACATTTTCTATTTCAAAATTCCATACGTTTCCAGATTCAAATTTCCAATCATCTCTGTAGATTTTGAAGGACAAACACAAATGCATTATTTTCAGCATTATATTTGATATAGTCATCTGTAAATACTTTTATTTTTTTGATAACTTATACATTAATTTTGTTTGTTTTCATTGATTTTCTTGAAGTAATGCACTAACATGATTAGGGGGAAAAACGCTTTATAACCTGCATATATTCACCTCTGACACAGATTTTATAAATGTACTGTAATATGTTTGATACTGTAAATGTATCAACAAACAGCAAAGTATAGTCTGATTTAGAAGATCGTTTGCTCCTTTATATGTTGCTGGTTTGAGTGGCATTCCAGTAAACAGTCATTTAGTATTTGCCTATTAAAATCCAAACAGCATTTTTTTTTTTTTTTTTTTTTTTTTTTTTTGCTGGCAAGTGTAAATTTGTTTTTAGAAATTATTAATTTTATATTTTAGAAAACTGAATAGTGTGGAAAGAAAAAATATTTTTCCATACTCAAATTTCATACTTTCCCAAACTGCGTAGGAACCCTGTAAAACATTGATTCTGAAGCCATGTGATCATGTGTCATTCAGATGTAATATCTTAAGTTTTCTGAGGCTTGACAAAAACAAAGCTTTAGGTGCTGTATAAGTTCTGATCAATCTGAGCCATTTTCATGCATCACTATGAAATGTGTTTTCATAGCTGTTAATATTATGGTAATGTAATATATGGAAAGTCCAGGTTGGTCTGTGTTTGTGTATGAGATGCTTTGCTTTACTGCAACAGGTGATTAGAAGTGTGATGTGGAATATATTAGCATTAACAAAAACACATAGGCTGTCTGTGTTGAGGTTTGCGTGCACATTTTCATTCAAAAATTTTCTTCTGTGAATCTTTGATCTCGCTCTGACTGCTGTAGTGATTATGAAGCCATGAGAGTGCATGCATTAAACACAAGGTCTGACACTAATCTTTTATCCTGTTCACCTTATGAGACACAACATACTGAAGCAATGTGATCTTTTTTCAGCAAGTTCCAGTGTTTCTCACATCAGTCCACACAGGGGTGTATTCAATTTTTCATCAGGGGTTGTAAATTAGAAATGCAATGTGGTCAGTTCTGTCTAGGAATGTACTTTGAAACTGCAGCTTGCCAAGCTATAACCTAACCGTAATTTAAGTTAATCTATAGTCAAGCTACCCCTTTAAAAAAAGAAGTTAGCTGCAATTCAGTCTTCTAACAGTGAATCTATTTACTGTTCAGGAGAGCTCATTTGATTATTCTCTAAGCTCATTTAGCTATAAAGCTACATGCTAATGCAATGTGACATTCATTTTTTTTTGGGGGGGGGGGGATTCGTGACTTTAATTTTGACATCATGTATGTGAAAGGTCTGTAGAATAGCACCAATAGAGTGGTGGAAACTATGACACATTTTTGTAGGCCAAAACCCGGAAGCAAGTTAGCATTTTAGCACAAGTCAATGGGTTTTTTGAATGGAATTTTGGATTAAATGGCTGAAATAAGGTCTGTGTTTAACACAAGCTCAAGATACTTGCCATGTTTTATCCTACAACATAAAATATATCAGTATTAAACTACCTGTGATTTTTCTTTTTTTTTAGCTGTTACATGTCTTGAAAATGGTTGCTAACAAGTGGCTAAATCAGACTACAGAGGCTGTCGGCGACATTAAACGTCATCACACCAAACAGGTACAGCCTAGTTATGCTTCTGCGCTCTTAACGAACTATTCTAATTCCAATCTTTCAGGGAAAATGTCTTTAGATAAAGTTTTAGAGTTGAGGGAAGCATAGTGTTGATGACGTTGGAATTGTGCGACCGTGGTGTAGTCCGTTTATGGCCTACCTTTAGCATTTTGCTTCTGGCGACTGCATTTAGGCATTAAAATGTATAAAAGTTGTGTTCATCTGTGAAAATTATCTTGATGAACATGTAAGTATCATAAACTTTTGATGATCACAGAGCTTATTTTTTTTGTGAAAATCCAAAAGCCTATGGGAAAATCCTATTGGGTATTTGTCGAGGGAACCAGCATGTCATATAATGCTCATGTTTCCTTTGTCAATATTGAGTCACCATGTTGATGACTCTCTTGTTTAGTTAAAGGGGTACTTCACCCCTGGAAAGATGAATGTGTATTTAAAATTGGTCATTTATGTAGTAGAAATGTGAAATTATTTTTGAATTTGGAGCTTTCTAGACTGAGAAAAGGCAGAAAATGTATTTTTGACTAATGTGGATGAAAGACAACAACTCCCAGAATGCACTTGTTTTGCTGCCCCTGCAAGGCCACGCCCAAACCACGCCTATCGGTTACAGGCGGAATTACCAGGAAAATTCAAACAACTAGGCTTGCTTTGTTACATATTAATTCTATAAATCGTGAGTTACTTCATACATTTACAGCGAAATGGTGCTAAATTGCTTTGTACCTGGATGTACACCCAAAACCAGGAAAGGACAAGTAAGTTTCCATCATTTTCCGATTAAGTTAAAGATTTGGAGCGATGTAAACAGTGGCTGCGGGCCATCAAACACCCGAAGTTTGGAGATGACACCGTTATAGAAAACCTAAAAAACCGCAGAATATGTAGTCTCCATTTCAAGCACAAGGACTACGAACCAAATATCCTTGCAATGAAGAGAACCATTCTGAAGGACACCGCGATCGATATTCACTTTCCCAGAGGACGAACAGCCTGGGCATCTGGTACTAAGCGTATAGAGGTAAGACTCGCTGATACTAGACTGATAACACAGTAGCCTATATGTAGTGTTGTAGGTAGCAGTAAAACTGCAAACTTAGCAAAGTAACGTTAGATAGACAATTACATATAAGTTGCATATAAGTTGACTGTTATCAAAGTAAAGCCACTGTTCTGTAAAACCGACTTAGTCTATTTATCTATTTATGCTAACGTTACCACAAAAGTCTGTTGCTGTATTGGTTGAGATGACTGCAGAGACCGATAAATTTGCGAGATGAACCACTGATGTAGTGCAGACTATAACAAAATATGTTAAGCTTAAAAATATAATTGACACCCACTTTTGATAAAATCTTTGATCTATGTCCGTGAGTAACCTCAAAAGCACATATGTATGGGTGTGGTGAAAAAATGCGGAACTACCTGCTATTACTGGCTGTAGTTTTAAGCCTCTGGCCAAAAAAGCCTCCGATGACGCAAAATGACGATTTTTGCGTCATCGGAGGCTTTTTTACAGAATAAAATTGCATAAATCTCTCATCTCGGGCTGATATGAAGGGGAAAGCACAGTAATTCGAAAATACTAGTGGTATTGTACTAATACAAAGCTTAATGCTAAATCCTAAAGTAACCCTTTAATTTAGTCAAGCCAAGCCCTTTGTTTAATTCATATCTTGATTTTGGTGGCTTGGTTTTCTCACTTCCTCAAAATGAAACCGCATATGAGTATATATACTTTGTCATGCATTTATATACTGCTACTCTTTGGGAAGAATTGCTTGTTATTGGAAAAACTATACTACTTTGAAAACTACTGCCAAACTACCAAAAAAATGTAATAACTGGATCTTTCCTGTAGACTGTCTAATATGTTAAAGAATCTAGTCAGTAAATCTAACAGTTCACTAGGATCAAATTCAGTTGGTTTAACCTGAAACAATAAGACTCTGTTCTTAAAGCAGTGTTTTATAGCATTCTGTTGCGGCTGCATTCACACCTGCTGGGTCTGGAATGCTCTCAGGAGTGTCTTTTCACCAGACGGACCACTGTTTTTGTAGCTTTTTTAGCTCTTGGACCTATCAGCAGCAGGCTGCCATCAGGTTCTGATCTCAGAGATAAACTATATATCAAAGTAATGACCATTCCTGCTCCGTCAATCTTCAGTTATTCACCATAGTCAGGTATTGCACAGGACTTAGTGGCTGCAATAGTCATATTTCCTTCTGACAGTTTAAGGAAACAGTTTCCTAGAACATCATCTTTTGAGGCAGAGGAGCAACGTGACGTCACTGCTGACTCGATTCTGGAAAGGTCAGCATTATTCGATATTTGAGATTATATCAGATTATCCAGTCCAAAGTTGGCTTCTTTTTTTGTTTCTATTGCATGAAAATGTATGTCATTAATAAAGCCAAGCATGGCTTGACATTAACATATTCAAATAAATATATGCGCAGCAGGTTACAGAATGAAGCATGACACTTTAATTATTTGTGCAGATTTTGTGTTTCTTCCAGCAGCTCCGTTCACAGTAAATACTGCTCCACACGAACACAGTCTCTGCATGTTTGGGTTTCCAATATCATGCATTTGGGAATGCATATAAAATCTGATGCACTTCGTTTCATAGTGAAGTGTTGCACTGTTGTCATGTACATGTGTGGAGTGCGTCTCAGTAGCTAGGTTAACAAACTCTATCTGCATATGCTGTGAGTTCGGCTTGCTTATAACATTCATCTGGGAATGCATCGTGTGTCATTTCAACAGATATAAACTTGCGCCAACACAGGAGAATACATTAGTATGTTTCTAAACTGCGAATTGTTGTTTATCACGATTTAAAAATAAAAGTTTAAACCCTCACTCTGATTTTGCATGTTTCGATGTCCACATCTTCTTATTCAAGATGAAGCATTTCTATTGTGAAGAATTGGCCTAATATTAAATTTTAAAGGATAAGTTAACTTTAAAATGAAAATTACCCCAAGCTTTACTCACCCTCATAGGTGTATATGACTTTCTTCTTTCTAAAGAACACAATCAGAGTTATCCGGGGGGTTAATGAAGCCCTTCTGAAGTGAAACCGATGCGTTTGTGTAAAAAAAAAAAAAAATCCATATTTAACAAGTTATAAAATAAAATAAACTAGCTTCTGCCAGACCGCCTTCCATATTCAACTTATGAAGAAAGTGTAAAGCCTCTCGTGATTCAAAACGCTTACACTGCTTCCAAATTACGAAAAAAACATAACTGATGCGACAATTTTTCTTGCACAAATGCATCGCTTCGCTTCAGAAGGCCTTTATTAATTTGATTATTAATTGTTATTATATATAATTACTAATTTGAATTTAGGCTTTTATTCACATAAACATTGATCAGCGAACTTGAACAGAAAATTAAAGGTGGCCTAGAATTAAATATTGAATTTATATTGGCATAGTTGAATAACAAGAGTTCAGTACATGGAAAAGACATACATTGAGTTTCAAACCCCATTGCTTCCTCCTCCTTATATAAATCTCATTTGTTTAAAAGACTTCCGGAAAACACGCGGATCTCAACATAACACCGACTGTTACATAACAGTCGGGATCATTAATATGTATGACCCCAATATTTGCATATATGCCAGCCCATGTTCAAGGCATTAGACAAGGAAAGGCAGTATTAACGTCTGGATCTGTGCACAGACAAGGTAAGCCAGCAAGAACAACAGTGAAAAATGGCAGATGGAGCAATAATAACTGACATGATCCATGATATTTTTAGTGATATTTGTAAATTGTCTTTCTAAATGTTTCGTTAGCATGTTGCTAATGTACTGTTAAATGTGGTTAAAGTTACCATCGTTTCTTACTGTATTCACGGAGACAAGAGCCATCGCTATTTTCATTTTTAAACATGTGCAGTCTGTATAATGCATAAACACAACTTCATTCTTTATAAATCTCTCCAACAGTGTAGCATTAGCCATTAGCCACAGAGCATATAGCCTCAAACTCATACAGAATCAAACGTAAACATCAAAATAAATACTTTACTCACATAATTCGAAGCATGCATGCAGTATGCATGACGAAAATCTTGTAAAGATCCATTTGAGGGTTATATTAGCTGTGTGAACTTTGTAAATGCACTGTAATATAGTTGAGAGCTCGTGTGGCAGGGAGCATGCGATTTAAAGGGGTGGCGCTGCCAAAATCAGTGCATAGTTAATGATGCCCCAAAATAGGCAGTTAAAAAATTAATTAAAAAAAATCTATGGGGTATTTTGAGCTGAAACTTCACAGACACATTCAGGAGACACCTTAGACTTATATTACATCTTGTGAAAAAGCATTCTTGGGCACCTTTAACCAAACCTGCTTGACGCCCTAGAACAAACCTCTTCCGGAAGCTCAAATGTGCTGCGTAACACGAGAATGAACCTCATTGGTTCACGCATGTCAAGCAAACATGCTTGAGCTTCCGTTTACCACAACTGATGTGTGAGTTGATTAATGTTTTTATGTGAATAAAAGCCTAAATTAAATCTGTTCAGCATATAAAGCGATCGAGTCTCTAAAAGAACACTTGGACTAAACCGCTCAATTCATATGGATTAATTTCACAATATCTTTATGAACTTTTTGAAGTGTTTAAAGTGATAGTTACGTCGCTGTCTACGGAGGGACACAACGCTCTCAAATTTCATTAAAAATATCTTTGTGTTCTGAACTCTGTAAAAAATTGCAAAAAGTTGTAATAACTATTATCTAATAGTTAACTGGACACAAAAAGTTGACTTAACAAGTGGAAATAAGTTGGTTCAAAAATTGTCTGACCAACTTAATTTGAATTGTTGACTGGACATACACATGCAAGTTTACAAGCACACATGTTGGTTTGGTGGTTGGAGCTAACGTGGAATGATAGCGCCATTTTGATCTTCAGTCAAACGTGCAATCACGACAAACTTCCCTGTTAAAGTAAGTATCTTTATTGTTTGGCCTGGTTTTGAAACTAAAGTCATAAATAAGTAATGTAGTGTCACTGGGCAAGCTTATTTTAAATCAATTTTGCACTAACTCATCAAGGAGAAAATATGTCGCAATCCCGGTTTTATATTTTTTTTTTTTCAAAGACTTGACTTAAAATATAATTGTATTACATCACAGAAAACACCATTGAAGCTCACGTGGAATGATAGCGCCATACAGTACGAGATCACGACAAACTTCATCTTTTAAAGTAAGTATGTTTATTCATTTTATTATATTCATTAGAATGTTAAAATGTTTGTAAAACATCAGTTTGATCATTAAGCATTGTTTGCGACATGTAATCTAACATGCAATCTAGCAAATCTAACTTAATGTTTTGCAATCCTGGCTATTTTTATTAGTTATCGGAAATAATGTGCGATTTGTCATATAGACTTAACTCAAAATATTATTGTGTTTATTACATCACAGAAAACGCCTGTTAGAGCTCACATGGAATTGATAGCGACATTTTGATCGTCAGTCAAATGTGCAGCACAAGATCACGACAAACTTCATCTTTTAAAACAACGTCCTTTAAAATAAGTATCTTTATTCATTTTATTATATTCATTAGATTGTTAATGTTTGTGAAAACAAATGTCTTGCTCTTAATAGGTTTATTGTCTTTTGTCGTGACGCTGTCGTGTCCCGCGTAGACATGGTGTAAGACTGTGTAATGCACTTAACTGTTCTTTTACAACGGGCGTGATACTATTTATAATTTTGGTATTCTTTATTGGAAATAAGTTTTAGATTGTTGGTGTACATCATACATTGCCTGTACACCAAAGCATAACATACATTGGTCAGCAATAGCCACAAACACATATACAGCTTATTTAGTGGCCATGTTTTGGGGTTTCAGGTTTCAGAGCTCAACACATGCAATGTAAAATTTGCACATTTGCCCACTCTTCTCAAGACGTCCTTCTAAAACACACAAGACTGCGACATAGAGGAGGAGTAAAATGGAATTGTTTTCATGAAAACTGTGTTTGCACCTTTAAAACCCGAAGTTCACTTAAATCACATCTTACAAGAATACACAACAGCAGCAGGAAACATCAAGAAAATTTGACATTTTTGTGTGACTTGTGTGATTTTAACGAGATTTGTACTGAAACCCAATTCTTTTTTCACCTTGGAAGACATCTACAAAATAAAGAAACTGTCCTTTGCCCTTTCCAGAGATGCACATTTAAAACCAACAATCGTTCTAGCTTTAGCAGTCACAGAACAAGAAAACATAAAAATCACACAGATTTTAGATTAGTAAATAAGGAATCAGGAGAACACTTGGATGACACAGAGACAGAGTTAAACGATGATCTTGAACCTGCAACCTCATCACAAGAGCCTGTAGAAAGGAGAGAAGAGGACTCTGAAAGTGTTGATGTTGATATACTTGAGCGTAAAGTTGCACATCTTTTTCTTTCTATGCAAACAGTGTTGCATATTTCTAAAAGTGCAATACAGAAAATAGAGGAACAGTTACTTGATATTTTAGATTTTTCTAAGTGTTATGCTCTTGATACAATTAAGGAGATCCTTGCCAAGCATAACATTGTAACAGATAATAATCAGGTTGTGCATGACATTACAGATGCACTTTTTCAAACAAATCCTCTTTTTGTAACAACTTCAGCACAAAACAAATTCAGTACAGATTACAGAAGAAGTTTGTATTTTAAGAAGCAGTTTGAACAGATTGAACCTATCGAATATATGTATAACAGGACACAAAAAGAAATGCTTACGTCTGTGTTTCAATTGCAAAGCAGCTGGAGTGTTTACTTGGTCATCGACTGTTTTTGAAAGTTGTGTTTAATCAAGAGTCTTTGCCTGGCAAATACAATTCTTTTCAGGATGGAATATACTACAAGGAGAACAAACTTTTAGGTGAAAAAGAAAGTGGCATAGCTTTGGGTTTATACATAGATGACTTTGAAGTCTGCAATCCTCTCAGCACCTCTAGAAAGATTCATAAAGTTACAGCTGTATATTGGGTCATTCTAAATTTGGCTTCAAAATGTTGTTCAAGTCTAAATTTAATTAATCTAGCAGTTCTTGGAAAGACTGATGATGTTCAATTGTTTGGTTATGAGAGGTTCCTTGATCCATTGGTTAAGGATATAAAGACACTGGAACAGGTAAGGATATTTGTTCCAGCTCTACAGCAGTATGTGAAAGGAACTGTGTTTTGTGTCTGTGCCAATAACCTTGGAGCACACGGCCTTGCAGGCTTCCAAGAATGTTTCATTGTTGACAACTTTTACCGACTTTGCCTAATAAGTCATAAGCAAATTGCCAGCACTGAGCCTGGAGATTTTCAGTTAACCCTCAGGGGATCTGAAGTTTTTTGGGGCCCTGGAGAAGGTTTGACATGCCCTGACATTTGTGCTTTTTTCAGTTGTTCATAAACATATAAATGACAAAAGTGTCATTACACTGTATTCAGCACAAACTAGGCTACAATAATATTTGAGGAACATGTATGTACATGTTCGTATTTTTGAAGGAATAATGTTTATGCGTGGTTATTGAAAAAACAAAAAACTTAAGTCACTGAAATAAAGCCAAAAAATATATATTAAATCTTTGTTCACAAGACTTCTGGGTATTGGAGGTTGTAGACTAGAGTTTTTGCTTCAAAATGAGGTAAAAATTATGCTGCCTGCTTGTTCATATAAAACAATAGAGAGATTTAAATTTTCTAAAACATCTTTGGTCAAGAAACACAGTATGCGTGGAGGCGTGAATAATCATGAATAATGGGTGATTCTCACCTGAGAAGACAAAAGAATCGCATAATAATGACTTGCATATTAATGAGGCCTTTCAGTCAGGTAGGCTGTGAAAAAATCATGTCTCAGCTCATCATGGTGTAAATCAAACATACAGAAAAAACAGCAATACTGTGAAATATTATTACAATTTAAAATAATGGTATACTATTACATTCTTTAAAATGTAATGCATTTCTGTGATGCAAAGTGTCTGAACAGTTATGTTACCTCTATGTCATTTCATATAGGCTTTTAGCTTAAAAGTATGCACATTTGGAGAAATATTGATGGATTCTCATATGTTTGTCAATTTTCTATACAGAGGAGTAATATTTATTCAATATTTATTGTCTTCACTATGAACGCTGGATGCTGTTTTCAATTCATACTTGCAGCCGGAGGGCGCTCTGTACACCTTTAGTCCACAAATGCATATAAAGAAGAAGAAGAACCAGGAACTAACTGCATGTCTTCTAGAGCTCGCTAACCATGGCTTTAACGTCGAGAAAAACACTTTTCAAGACAATAATTACACGATTGAGACGATGAATGCATGCATTGCCTCAGAATTTGCCTCTGAATAGCGCTGGCTCCGTGGGCGTGGCCGCATTAGCGGATAATGAGCTGAAACACGGACTTCTGACATGGCTCTCTTTTCATACAGATTACATAAACACAGAATTTTTGTACACGATTTAAAACCTGACATTTCAACGTTTTTTTTAGACAGAAGTCTCATTTTTTTGTGATTAATATTCACTAAGTTACAGTTCATTTTCTGAGAACTATCAGATTGGAATTCGTTCAGAGGGAGACGACTGATCACGCATCATGTTAGTTTTCTTTATTTTGCAAAAAGCACAACATTTTGTTTTACTCTGAGTGTACACAAATAAAAGAAGATATTCCACAGATTAAAATGGTGTATAGCTCTTAATTGTATGTGCAACATTGACGGAGTATTTTGAGTCTCTTTCACACTGGTTAGAAAAAAAACGCGGTGGTCACGCCGGCATGACCGCCGACCCGAGAGTGTTAAGAACTCCAGAACAACACGACTCTCTGCTGAAGGAACTTCAGAATGATGACCAGCTCCGTAGTTTGAATGGTGTGAAAAATTTGTGTGCTCTGAGCATGCACTTATCATACTTTCACCCAATTACATGATTTCCTGAGGATGTTTTACATGACTTTTTTGAAGGGATCGTCCCTCTTGAATTATCTCTCTGTCTGAATGACTTGATTTCAAAAGGATTCATTCATTCACTTGAGTAACTAAATAGTTGTATCAAGTCATTTCCCTACAAGTATGCAGATCGTGTGAATAAACCACAGAAAATTCCCAAATCAAGCTTTGCAAAAGGAACTATCGGACATTGAAAATTGGACACTGTTGCGATTACTCCCACTCATGATTGGCAGCAGTATCCCAGAAAATGACCCTGTATGGGAGATTTTGATGAACCTCAAAGATATTGTAGAATTGGTTGTATCTACAAAGTTCTCAGATGAGACATTGTGCTATTTGGAGAGTAAAGCCGGGTTCACACTGAGCGATTTATAATAGTCCTTTATGATGGTTACTTGTCAGACTGTATGAACATAATCCTCATATCACACTGTGGGATCTCAGGTGTCATTAATGTCAGACTGCACGACAGTCAAGACGCGTAAAAACGGACGCGCGCATGAAAACTTGTCTGGAGTCAAAACATGCACATTCGATGACAGTGAGCTGCGTTACACACGGGACTGAAATGGTGGCTAACAACGACATCTCTATCATTAGTTTTGATCACGGCTTGTCTTGAAAAATGAAAACAATTTGACATTCGTCGTAGAAGTCACACTGGAGGATTGTGCGCCAAATCTTCTGACACTGCCAGAATTTCGTCGGAGGTAAAATTTGATCGCAACGGTCATTAACCAGCTGTCGGTGAACATGTCAAACTAGCGATCGAAGACAACAGATTTTAGGCTAGGATTATAGGAATCTTTTAGGATTTGCAAAATTTGTCTCAGATGACCAAATCGTGGCCAAAATCGCACAGTGTGAACCAGCCTTTAAATAGCAGAACATCGTAAATTACTTACAGAGACTTTTCTTGATTTCAGCATATGACCAAACCATCACTTTGTCGATCATTATCCACACCTGATCCGCTGCTTTGGGCCGTTAGTGGAATTTTGGACAATTAGATTTGATACCCACAATTTCAAGAACGTGCTTCTCTCACTTGCAACAAAGCATCAGCAAATGTTTGCTTATTTTCTAGATGGACACTCTCTCTTCAAGCCATAGTTATATGTTGAGAAACTTAAAGTGGTTGAGACATGTTCATTAGATGCAACACTGAGGGCAGCATTCACAAAAAAGTATCCTCAACAGAAAACCGTCTCTTTAAGCTCTGATATATGCCTACAAGGAGTTAAGGACATGATAATTTCTGCTGGGCAATGCAGTGGTTTGGCAGAATTTTATAGGATTGTCAGCATTATGGTTGTTAACAACAGTGTGTCATTTATATCTGACAAACTTTCATCTTGGTATTTGGAACATTACAGGTCTTTCGAGCTTGTGGAAAACATACATCCAGATATAGTGATTCTGGATCCTGAATCTTTGAATGATCTCAGTCCACTACAAGCATATCAAGTAGCAGGAAAGCTCCTGGTATCTCTGAAAGTCTTTCTTCTACACTAAAAGTTTTGTAAACCATTCTTGTAAACAATTCAAAAATTACTTGGATGTGGTAATTGTTTTTGCGTAGCTTGCAAAGCTTGGCATGTAAAGTCATGATTATGTCATGCACACATAGGAACAACTGGTTTCTTGCCCCTCAGAAAATGTGGCTTCAGGTCT
This sequence comes from Megalobrama amblycephala, assembly GCF_018812025.1. Lineage (NCBI taxonomy): Eukaryota > Metazoa > Chordata > Actinopteri > Cypriniformes > Xenocyprididae > Megalobrama > Megalobrama amblycephala. The sequence continues at coordinate 7,647,046 of NC_063054.1, forward strand.
TCATCTCACCCCAAAACTTCCGGAAGGTCCAACTTCCACAACTGCCTGACTCAGTGGATAATTTAATAGCAGAACTAAAATCAATGTTGGAGATTCAGGAAGACTTTTTGATACAATATGAGGACCCTGACTTTGGAAATGAACTGTGCAATTTAACAGAGGGCTGTGTTAAAAATTGTTCGGGAAAAAGATTTATCTGTGCTTCAGGAGTCTGATACACAATCTGTTTCCTCTCTGGATACTGCCAGTGTGTCAACGTCTTCTTCCCAGAGCCCCTCAACCATCATTCAGAGCCATATGAGAGGGACATTGCAGTGGCCATCACCCTTTCCAATTCCTACTTTCTCTTACGGTGTTGAGTTGAGGCTTCGCAAAGCAAACGAGGTTTATGAACAAACAAACAAGGCTTTAAGTGTACCAAGAGAAATGAAGTCACACATCTTGGATAAAATTGCAGAGGCAAAATTTGCTCTTAAAGCATACCCACACCCAGAGGAAATTGAAACTGTTGCTTCTGCACTTGTGTTGAAGCATCCCTGCCTTACAGAGCCAGGTACTGGCAAAGGATTTGATGGGTGGAAAATGAGCCTAAAATACAAACTTGGCAATTACAGGTCAAAACTGCGATCAGCTGGTTGCCACGAAGTTGGTATCAACAGGAAAAGAGAAGGGGAGTTGGTGAAGACAAGAAAACTCTGAAAAAGGCCAAACGAGGAGAGGTTAATTACTTACCAGATCATCCTTCAGCCCAGTCTGATGATACTCTGGAGGAGGAAAGACTCATATTGGTATAAAGAAGAGGACTAAAAATGAGACCCTTGTCAGTCAGAAAATGAGCGTGACATTTTCACTTCTGCGAAAAGAGATTGTTGGAAGTGGTGTCAATGGTTTCTGAGGTGCTGGAACGATGGCCTGCCCTGTTTCTTCAGAATGAGGTAAAAGAAATAGTCATAACAGGAAGTATGGAGTATGGATTTATCAGAGCCCTTTCATTTTATTTGCAGAAAATAGCATCGTTTCACTGTTTTCAGGAGGAAACTGATTGTGTATTTCTCAAGTGAACATGGGCTGATGAAAATAAATGCTGAATTTAGAATAACACATTGCTACAAATCTGAAAGAATTTACTAAATACCTTTTTAAAGGAGTCACTTCATTGGCTCATTAGTAGATGTTTAATACTTTACAAATGAAGCATACATGTAAACTCAAGGTCCTGTGCTTTGGCGCACAACGTGACATGACATATCTTTATCAATTATTTTTATGTTACCCATTTTTCAGACCTCAAATATTGTGAATCAAAGAAAGCAAGCAGTTCTGGAAGGTCTCCCTTTGTTTCTTCGTGAAGATCCTTCTGCACTGTTCAGAAAATGTCTGGTGAATATGTTTCATTAATTCTTCTGCAGATATAAAGTCTTGACAACATATTACCACTTATCCTTAGGAGAAATGACCCACTGAACAAAGTCATGTCAAGAAGACGTCTTTTCAAAATCTTTGTCACAAAAGTCACAATGTTTCCCACTGAGCCACTTGTGCTTCTTTTTTGCAGACTTTTATTAATGTTTATATGTAAAATAAAATGAAATAAATGCATTTACAAGTACAAAAACTGTTTGGATAGATGCTGAAATGTACAACATGCGTGTGTGTGTGTGTTTGCACGCAATTTCTTTCTAGGAAAAATAGATAGACATATAAAGTTCTCAGCTCAATAATAAAGCTGCAAATTTTTAGTGCGAGTACATACAGACACGTCTGCTTCATAATACAACATAAAACACGTGTGCAACAAATTTCGATCTGTGTCAGATGTGAGCAAAAAATCTTAATTTTTTTTTTTTTTTTTTTTTTTGCCAGTGTAAACGCAACCTACGAGTCCAATCTGCACAATGTTAAAAGAAACACTGAAACAGTGCTGAAGTTAAAGAGATAATTAATGATCAAATAACTAATGATTGAGCTGTTGGTAAAATCAATTGGAAGTAAAAGATGATAAATCTCTGAAGATCTCAGCAGAGGACAATTAAACAACATTACCAGCTTCACTTATAACTAACCAGATTGACTATTTCTGTCAGACATCTACAGAAGTTCCTATAAACAATTAAAAGAGGTTTAGATGTTTATGTTTCATTTAAAATCACCATCGTGGTGGACAGTGTTTTTTTCTTTAGTTAGGCTCTTGGTCCCCGTACTTGTTCTGTTAACTTTTTTTTCTGTTGTTTTCTTTTTTTTGGCTGCTGTGTTTTTTTTTTTTGTTCATTAGACACATTTTTTGTGGCAAAGATAGCCAAGATAAAGCAGAATCAGCTGTTATCAGCTCCTTGTTAATAACAAAATCATCACAAAGTAAACATCTAATGTTGTATATTTGGTATTTATGGCTGCCAACATTGCCTAACTGCAGTATTGACACCAATAACATTTAAAATGATCACGTATACTGAAAGTGGATAAAAAGCACATGATGTTTGAGCAAGTGTATCATGTAGTCACACACGAACATCAAGATTTTGGATATGAATCACAACAACGGTGACAATCAAAACTAAAAGGCTTGGGAATCAAGGATGAGTTTTGTACTATGAAACCACCCATCATGCATTGCAGTGTGAAGTGTTTCTTTTTTTTTTTTTTTTTGATTGTCACCGTTGTTGTTTCATATCCAAAATTTTGATGTCTGTGTGTGACTTCATGATATACTTAAAGGTGCCCTAGAATTAAAAATTGAATTGATCTTGGCATAGTTAAATAACAAGAGTTCATGGAAATGACATACAGTGAGTCTCAAACTCCATTGTTTCCTCCTTCTTATATAAATCTCATTTGTTTAAAAGACCTCCGAAGAACAGGCGAATCTCAACATAACACCGACTGTTACGTAACAGTCGGGATCATTAATATGTATGACCCCAATATTTGCATATGCCAGCTCACGTTCAAGCATTAGACAAGGGCAGGACGTCTGGATCTGTGCACAGCTGAATCATCAGACTAGGTAAGCAAGCAAGGACAACAGCGAAAAATGGCAGATGGAGCGATAATAACTGACATGATCCATGATAACATGATATTTTTAGTGATATTTGTAAATTGTCTTTCTAAATGTTTCATTAGCATGTTGCTAATGTACTGTTAAATGTGGTTAAAGTTAACATTGTTTCTTACTGTATTCACGGAGACAAGACTGTCGTTATTTTCATTTTTTAAACACTTGCAGTCTGTATAATTCAAACACAACTTCATTCTTTATAAATCTCTCCAAGTGATACTTTAGTTATCTTCAGTTTGTTTTTTATTGATTTTGACATTTTCCCAGGTTTTCTTTATCTTTATTTTATTGACTGTTCTTTTTTTTCTTCTTTTTTTCTTCCTTGTTAGGAAGGATGTCTATTATTTGACCTTGTATTTATTTCAATATTCAGAATAATAAACAATTTGAAGCCTGCAATTATAGTTTTATTTTATAACATTGTGTAAATGCTAACTAGAACACAACATCTTTGTCCATAAAACTCACAGAAAACATTCACATAACAAAATTTATTGAGACACATCAAAAAGAAAGTCTTTTCAACAACAATAAAAAAAAAAACTGTATTAACTGAACAAAAAAGAGTCCTGTGACTGTACTCAGTGATTTGGGTTGAGTGAACAACTTGGTCCAAAGTTGAGTAAACTCAAAAAAGCTGTGCAGCAAGTTGCCTTGAAATTTTAAGTTTAGTCAACTTTTTATTTTTTACAAGCATGGAACGACATGAGGGTGAGTAAATGATGACATAATTTTCATTTTTGGGTGAACTAACCCTTTAATGTCGAGCCCTGAAGCAATTAATTTGATATTTCCTTAGGATAAAAGCCCTAGGCATATATACACATTTAAAATATATTCCAATAGAAAACATTGATTTTAAATAATAACAATATTTCACAATATTACTGTTTTTTACGGATTAGGGCCAAGCAATAATAAAAAAATAAAACCATCTCGAGATTAAAGTTGTTAAATTTCGAGAAAAAAGTCGAGATAAAATGTTGAGAATAAACTCGTTAAATTTCGAGAAAAAAGTTGAGATAAAATGTTGAGAATAAACTTGTTAAATTACAAGAAAAAACTCGTTAAATTTCAAGAAAAAAGTCGAGATAAAATGTTGAGAATAAACTTGTTAAATTACGAGAAAAACTCGTTAAATTCAAGAAAAAAGTCGAGATAAAATGTTGAGAATAAACTTGTTAAATTACGAGAAAAAAACTCGTTAAATTTTGAGAAATATGTGAATATATCATGATTAAAATGCAAACAATGTTTTCATCTTATTTACATACTAAGTAGGTGAGCAGCTGTATTCGGATTTTATTGGGCATATACTTTTTCATACTACAGGACAAACAGCGATTTTGCAAGGTCGGTAAGTCATTTAATTAATGGATTTCACGTAGTTGCAGTGGCCGAATTATGGACGCGCTTTGTTGATCTGAGCGGTGGCTGCATGACTGTCAGAAATCTCTCTCTCTGCTTAAAATGCCGAGGTATTCATTAACAGGAGCGTAAATATAAGACACTTTGCAGTGTGGTGGTCAGCCATTGACGTAGCGGAGTTCGCTACAGAGATAAGTGAACATTGTTACGTTTCATTTGTGTTTATATGTGAGGACCGACAGTCGGTTGCACGCTGAGAAATGATGTTATGGGATTAACTAACTGTCAAATTGCATCAGCTGACATAACCATTGCATATGGGACACAGATATAATAGAAATGCATTAACATGCAACTTAGACAAGATAGAATATTAATTAAAAATATTGAGTTTCTATTAATCTCATTCATATTATGACTTGTAAATCAAAATGTTTCATAGTATTGCTCAACTTTAACAACTCTTCAAGGCTGATGTTTCATGTGCCTACATGTTCGGGCTGGGTCAGCTGATGCATGTTGGAGTCCTGCTCATTAATTTTCCGTTCATCCGAATGAGTTTACTTTTAGGGGCATACAGGGTTACAATGACATTTTCAAAATATAGCTGCAAGCAGCAATTCGGGGCCAAGCCCCAGAAGGGGCAGTAGCGCAATACGGAGCAGGTAGAGCAAAAACAGCAGAAATTGAATGTACATGCAAAACAGCTGGTTCAGAAGGACAGGTGGAAATGAAATGAAAATCAATAGAAGTTCAGATGAGAATGAACACAGAATGAACTAAAAACACTTGTATCTAATTCAAGAGGAATAAAGATTAGTACAATGCTTATTTGGATAAAAAAGGAATCAAAATGACTCATTACACACAATTGCATAATGACCACCCAACACGGGATTCGAACCCACAACCTCCAGGTCCAGTGTCCATTGCGCATGTCATTGCACCACTGTGCAGGTGACTGTTGACACAACTGCCGAAGTTCACTAGTTTATGTGAAAATGGACTCAAAAAGAAGAATTTTTATGAAACTGCACTGAATGTTATATTTAATAACTTTACTTTAGATCATTCTGCAGCTCATCATGCTGTAGCGCAATACAGAGCAGGAAGAAGAAAAACAGCAGAAAATGAACAAACATGAAACACCTGGTTCAGAATTATGGGCGAGAATGAACTCAGAAAGTACAGAAGCTTAGATGAAAATGAACACAGCATGAAACAAAAAGCATTTATTTCTAATCTAGAGGCAATAAAGGAATCAAAACACACAATTTCATAAAACCACTCCACCCGAGATTCGAACCCACTATCTTTAGGTACAGGGCTCGTCAGGTACCTGGCTTTACACATTGAGCTACATTATGACACATGTTCAACATGTTGTGGAAGAGAACTTTTAGTGTAACAAAGAATTTACAAAAAAAGCATTTCTTAGCATGCTAACCATATTAGCATGCCAAGCTAACTTAATGCTAATGAAGCTCATGGTTAACTTGATAGCTGAAGAGCCACATTAAAAAGAATGACAACTGGTTAGCATGCTAAGCAATTAGCATGCTAAGCTAACTAGCATAAGATAACAATCACAAGGAAGGTCACATTCAGAGACAAATATCTCGGGAACGGTAGCGAATATCAAAAATCCGTTCAGTCATTTCTATGCGGCTCGGTCCAAAGATCTTCTGAGCTGATTGTGGACAAAATAGGACAAAATTTGTGGGAGGAGTAGCGAAAAAACTGTTTTTCATTTATTTCAATATGGCAGACAGGTACATTTAAGGAAAATGACAAATGACACATCGTTGGAATTGGCATTAGCCAGGGAATAAAATGACATAAAGTATACACGTTTTGGAAAGTGTTTTCAAAAGTTATAAGCATTTTTGCAAAAAACATTATATCTGTGGAACAGTAGGTGGCACTGTGTTGAAACTTCTCAGGTACCTTCGGGACCTACTAAAGGTCATACATACTAATTTTTGTGAAGATATGTCAAATAGTTTAAAAGATATTGAAATTTATGACAAAATTCAAAATGGCGGACATGCTTTTCATCCGATGTTGACAAATTCAATATCCCCGGATTCGGCATGGCCCAAGGAATCCATAGACACCAAGATCTTGATTTTCTAATAAAGTGTTCAAAAGTTATTGGCCAAAATATCCATTTTACAGATCTCATGACCTGTAGGTGGCGCTGTTCCCAAATTCGGCAAGGAACCTCAGATCATGGTCTTGATCAAGTGTACGAATTTTTGTTTTGATCGCTCAAAGTTTGGCTGAGATACAGCCTCTATAGCAATTTTGGGTAAACCTCATTAACTTCGTGACATCATAACTTTTGAACAAAGATGAATAAAAAAAAATCTGCTCAGTCATTTCTGTGCGGCTCAGACCAAAGATCACCTGATCAAAGTCTGGACAAAATTGGACAAATTTTGAAGGAGGAGTAGCGAAAAAACGGACTACTGTACTTTTCAAAATGGCCGCTACTGTAATGGGTGGAGACTTAATGTAAGAATTTGAATAGAATCAGCATGAAGAGACAAATCAGATGTACTAAATTGTATTTTTCTAGAGCAAATGGTTCAAAAGTTATAACCTTTAGAATGTTGAATTTTTGAACTGGTGGTGGCGCTATAGAGTTGGTCCTAGAGACTCCAAAATTGGTCAGATTTCTAGACATGACCATCACTACAAGTGTGCCAAATTTCATCATTTTCTCATGTTCCGTTGATAGGGCTGCCATAGACTCCCATTCGGGAGGAAGAATAATAATAATAAAAGGGAAAACGTACAATTACAATAGGGGCTACAGCCCCTTTGGGGCTTGGCCCCTAATTATGCTACATCATTATACTATTATTAGCTCAGGTGGTCGTGGAGGGTTTCTTATCTCTATTAGCCTGCAACGTTTTACCATTTGTTAAAGCCACACATAATGCGCGTTCTAATTGGTATGTTTGAGCCTTTTGGCTCAGACACACATAGACATAGGCCACTAGAGCTAAGCCATTCGGCGTGGTAGCCCAGGCACGCATAGCCATATTGTTCACTAAAGCTAAGCCATTCGGCGTGGTAGCCCAGGCACACATGGTCTAATAGGCCACTAGAGCCAAGCCTTACAGCCCAGAAATACTTGTCGTGGCAAAATGGGCCAGGCACACAGATAGCATACACACGGTTCCTATGGCTCTTCGGAGCAGCAGCAGTCCATATGTTTTGGCGGTAGATCTGCTGGTGGGTTAGGGTGAATCATCATCTTGCCTTCTGCATTGATGGGGGATCTCTGACATGCAATACACCGGCTTGTATTGTCCAATATCATGTCACCTGCTCTGTTGGGGGGTTATTCATTTACGCTATATTGTACAGCAGCAGCATGTCTTACTTGCTCACAGCATCGGGTCGTGTATGTATTGGCAGTAGCAAGTCCCGTACTTGATCTGCAGCAGCAATTAAGCAGCAGCAGTGTAGCAGAATTATTCTGCCAAGACCAAATATATCTACATTGTCATATCCATTACCATACCAAACACTCAGTTGTCATGACAAATGTATTTTTCATGCAGCCTAGTTGAGCATAATAGACTACTTACAAAAAAAACATTAAAATTTGACCGATAGTGCCTGTATATATGTTTATATATGTACTATACGCGAAAGTATTGGAATTATTCATCAGTAAATAAACTGTTTTCTGTGAGTACACGTGGCTGGTTATAATCAGAGAGTAGAAAGAACAGTGTGACCTTCTATTTTTTTTTTTTTTTTTTTTTTTTTTCCATTAATTAAAAATAAATTTTTCAGTCCATTACCATTCCAAAACAAATAAGAAAATGATTAAATAAACAGACCTGAACAGATTCAAAGCACTCAAATGGGGGGGGGGGAAGACCCTTAAGTCACAGTTTCTCATAGATACAGTCAGTTGAACGGAGACACGCTGACCTCTGATCCAGCACTTAGGTATGAGGTTATGAGCTTGATGTAGCAGAACAGTGTAGTTTAGGGATGAACTGTTTTGATAATGGAAACGTCTCAGTGTCGCTCCGTGAACCCTGAACAGAGAGCACTGTGCACCATTTATCATCTCATACTGTGAGCAACAGCAGTAGGTCCTGTGATTAAACTAGAAAGGTTTCATGCAGTGCCAAAAATATTAAAAACAATAGTCTCATGCCAGGTTCAGACTACACGATATCAGCCCAATTTTGGCACAATTCATTCGACGTACGGTGTTGTGGTCATTTGTAAAGACTACAATGGGTGTCATGATGCAAGAATCAATCGTTTTATCTCATCTAGTGTGTCACAGTGGACGACAACGTATGCTGTATCTACAACATTTCACAATGTCATAACAGAAAGACTAGCATGTTTGTTTGTTTTTTTTCTGTCCTTCACAATGGGTTTCTGTGATTTTGACCAATACGAGTACAGAAGCTCTTCCATACACAGCTTTCAAACATGGCGAAATGAAAGCGAGACAATGGTCTTGGTGCAGCTAGGTGGAATTATGCAATGGAGGAAAGGTTTGTGGAGATATAGCAATAATACTCCTGCCTTTTTGATGTTTCCTTGAGGGACTACCACAACAGAGAGAGAGAGAAAAACAATAAATGCTGGTGAACAATAGCGGAGGTGCTTCAGCAACCCTGGAATTAGCATTAGGCTAGTTCAGCCATCGTTTGTTTACGCTCTTGTTTCCGGAAGTCAGTCACTAGTTCTGCCTTCTCGATGACATTATGCACATCGTTAAAGATGGTTGGTCAAGAACCGACGTGTAGTCTGGCATGTTTCTTGTCCACAAAACGACAAGAATTTAGGAGTCAGAAACGCATAATCAGTGAATATTACTGGCAAAAACATTGTGTAGTCTGAAACTAGTGTTAGACATTCTACGTACTATAAGTAGCCTAACTTTGCAACTACATGTCAGCTAACTCTAGTTAGAGTATTAATAGACTGTCTGGTTATTGTCTGCTAACACTTTATTTTGATGCTCCCCCAACAGACATTCTACTGATTATACTTTAAGTAACTTATTTTTCTAACTCGACCCCAAACACCTAACTCTAACAGTCTACTACAGTCTACTAATACTCTAATGAGAGTTAGTTGACAAGTTGCATAATTACTTATAGTAAGTAGAATGTCTAAAGTGGACCATCAAAATAAAGTGTTATCCATTTTGAATAAATGCTGTTGTTTTGAACTTTCTATTTATGTACCATGGTTTTACACACACACACACACACACACACACACACACACACACAAATATATATATTATAATTAATAATAATAAAAATGATATGAAATCCAAAAGGTTTTTTTGATTATATTTTGCTAGATTTTGAAGTGTCAAAAGGTTATTCGGTTTAACCATCCAAAGGCCAATACAGCCATTTAATTTGTGAAATATCTGAAAATGTAATAAATGTGTATATTTTTTTATTCTGCCATGATTTTATAACATCACATATCAACATAGTGCAAAATGGTATTAAAATTATGTGTAGAAGTCGTTGCTTTGTTATGAGAAAGAGTGCAGTCAGTATCATATGACAGGACGTGACATCATTCAGACATCTGCAAAGGACCACATGGTCGTGAAGCAAAGTAACACAGGCCCTGTCCCAAATGGCGCACTTCATGTGGACTTTCGGTCTCGTGGACTTAAATTGCACGTGCTCGCCGAGTCTACGAGTCCGTAGGCCGTCCCATTCAGCATTTTAACGCTCTGAAGTGTGCTCAGCAGCGCCCCCTTTGTACCCTTGAAGCGGTCTTCCGCGAGGCTCCGCACACTTTAATTACCCAGGAATCCTTGCGAAATGCCAATCAGACAACGGATGGGAGGAGATTTCGCTCAAGAGCAATTGATGACATGGCTGAGAAGAAAATATTTAAGTGTAGGTATCATTACGGTTTTTATGACCTAGGTGTACATTTTACTAGTTGTTACCTACAGTTTATACAAACGTTATGGTCATCGACCAGTGATTGATATCTCAAACGTAATAATAGCGCGTTGAATAATATGATCGCATTATGATTCATTAAATAAATAGAACCGAATGTCAGGGCTTTACTGAGTCATATGTAAACCTAGTATTTATATTTAAACCTGTAAATTCATCTGAAACTCACGCACATGTTTACTATGTGTTAAAATTGTAATCTTAGTTCAAATGGAACATTATGTATTATTACAACTGTATACATTATTTAAATAAGCATGTATATATTGTCTAATGCCCAGGTGGCATAAGCAAAAGCAGGCTGTGTAGTTGACATGGAGATAATATTTTGCAAAAGAAAAGAAACCTGTTCTCGATGCTAAATATTATCCCCGAACCTGCAGCTCCTTTCAAAAAACAACCAGACCGTTATTTCCGGCGTGACGATCGAGTCTGTCCCAAAAATACCTCTCAATGTGCCCTCGTGGATTCGTGCCAGGGCCCTATAGTTCTGCACTACATGACGTCACCAAAGTGTGGACTCTGAGGAAGTCTACAAGTCCGGAGTGTGCCATTTGGGACAGGGCCAAACTCTCTTTTAACTATTTGAAAAATTAATGTTTTCACTTGTCCTGAAACATCAGGTCATTCGGTACAACCGCTATAAAACCTTAAAAAATATAATATTTTAAAAACTTGTACTGACATCAGCCTGTTAGCATTGTTTGAAAATAGTATAACCAAAAGTGTCATTCGGTAAAACCAAAATTTTGGTTAAACCGAATGACTTTTTTGGTGACAAATTTTGTCCATCTTGTAAAAAAATTACAAAAGCAGCGTTAATTGTTTATAAAAACCACATAATCTCATTGTTAATAAAACTTCAAAATTAATTATATGTCCATTATGTTTTTTTTGTTTTTTTTTACACTTTTAAAAACCTTATTTGTCAATGACACACACACACACACACATATATTTGTATATATTTGATAATAAGAAATGTTTCTTGTCTGAAGGATCATATGGAGACTAGAGGAAAGTTCAGCTTTACCATCACATGAATTAATTGGTGACTTAAGGTTAGCATAAAAATGGTAATTTTACTCTTTTGCTAAAATCAAGACGATAACAATCTTGACAATCTGACTACATAAATATTTTGAAAAAATATATTCCTTTTAGTTCGTTTGTCAAACTGGAAATCAAAGATTAACTGTGCCAGCCACTCAACATTGCATTGTGGGATATACATACAGAAATTTCAAGAAGAAGATGGTATGTTATTCTCAGCATAGCCTCAGACAGACTGACGGCTGGTACAAAGATTTACTTAACAAAAAAATTTGGAGGATCTGGTCATTATCCTAAGTGTGTAAAGTGTCCCTTCCACCACAGAGACAGATAAGATTGCAGCTTCATGCAGTCATTTCCACGGTTGTCATTCTAGTACTAAGTATATCATGATGGAGAACCACAGAGTGTTAAAGCTGAGCCAATAATCACAAACACGCAACCACATGAAAAAAGCTCTACTGCCATGTTGAAACAGATCCCATGCCAACACTAATACAAAGAGTGTGTGTTTAAATTTGAAACGTCCCTGTACTTTAAGCAATCCAGGCTATTTACTGGTTACTCAGAGAAAGTTCATTCCATCTTTAATCGACTGTAAACCCAGAAAAGTAGTTTTTAAAATAGGTTTTCACAGTGCTTTATAAAAATCAGGCTAATCTGATGCTGGGATATGACTGTAACAAGTGAGATTAGCACAGACTGTGTCATTTTAGGATTTTTTATTTTTTATTTTTTAGGTTTTATCTCCTTCAGGCTACATTAACCTGTTTCTCACGGAAAAGTGACAGTTGCAGTTTATTGGCTGAGCTGGGAAAGAACCAGAGAAACTCAGACAAAGCTGAATAACCATTGAAAAAATGAAACTACGTCACACTCGCCTCAGTAAGCGTTTTTGGACCAGACTTCTCTATAAACTTAAAGTGGTACAAAAACATATGGTCTGGGTTGTATAATACCTGGATCGCTGGAATTAAATGGAATCTCAATGGCAGTTGCATTTTTGTATGTATTATTTTAGTACTTAATATTGCACTACTATTGCTTCGTAGCTAACAGACAATTTTGATTTCATGGCTTCTTTATGTCTTTATCTCTTTCCCTTATAATGACTTCAGAAATGAATCTCCAGAGCCACACAAACCTTTATTGATGAGCTGTAGAAGCTCATGTGAAGGTTTTGCCTTCATTTTGTGAGAAAGAACTGATTTCTTTGGAATGGTGTTATGATTTTGAAAGGATTTATAGAGGAAAGAGCAGCCCACACAGACATTCAGCAGTATAAACACAGGAGGCTCACATCATCCTGTACTCTGATTGGCTGGCTGTTCAAGGCCGTCAGTGAAAGAACCACACTCAACAAGACATTTGGTTTGTGTGTACTAGAAGTGCACACAATGTTTCAATGCTCAGAGTTGTGGCAGGAGTACGGGTAATTGTTGTGGCAGTGCTGAAAGTTTGTCAATGTGTGTCTATCCATCATAACACTATGTACTTCCCTTTCATTGTTTGTCAGATATGTAATGTATTGTACTGAACATCCCTCACACACACACACACACACACACACACACACACACACACACACACGTCATCACTTGCAGTGCTACTTTTGATTCTTCCTTTCGAGCACTCACACAGCTGGGATTTTCTGATATTGTCAGATTTTTGTCTGAGGATAATATTCTGCAAAAAGGCAATTAATCAGCCACCAGTGAGCATGTCATATTAAGACTGCCAGTTGTAACCAATCATGAAAGACACTGCAGGGCAAAATTGAAGAACTGTACAGTTTGCATTTAGTTCAAGATGAGCACTTGGTCAGGTACAAATGAGCACAATAGCCCTGGACAAATCAAAACAACAGTTTTTTTTTTGTTTTGTTTTGTTTTTTTTAAATGAGTGGTCATTGCCATTTTGTTTTGCCAAGATTTCACTCCAGTCTTCAGTGTCACATGATCCTTCAAAAATCATTCTAATATGTTGATTTGCTGCTCAAGAAACTTCAGTGTTCTGCTCAAGAATCATCAGTGTTGAAAACAGTATATTCTGCTAAATATTGTGGAAAACAAGATACACTAAAAGTTTGGGGTACGTAAGATAGAGTTTATACTTCTATTTAACAAGGATGCACTGAATTGGTCATAAGTGACAGTATATATATATATATATATATATATATATATATATATATATATATATATATATATATATATATATATATATATATATATATATATTAGTTTAGCACCAATTATTAACTGATAGTAATTCAGCAGCAAATCATCATATTAGAATGATTTCTAAAGGATCATGTGACACTGAAGACCGGAGTAATTATGCATAAATTAATTATGAATAAATTACATTTTAAAATATCTTCAAATGGAAAACAGATATATACATTGTAAAAATATTAGTATTAATATAAAATATTACTATGATATTACTATCAATATTACTATTTTATTAGTAGTAGTAAATACAGCAGCATAGGAAACTTATTTCAAAAACATGGAAAAAATTTTACATTTTTTTCTTTATTATGATAGGATAGTATAGAGTGGATGGGAAAGGGAGGTGGGAGAGAGAGGGAGACGGGATCTGGAAAGGTCAGCGAGCTGGGACTCGAACTCGGGTTGCCCGAAGCTTAACGGCACTACATGTCGGTGTGCTGCCCACGAGGCTATCAGCACTGACATTATTCCAAACTTTTGACCTGTAGTCTTTTTTTTTTCTCTTTATTTTTATGATAAACGTATGTATGTATGTATGTATGTATGAATGATAACAATAAAGGTTTTTATCCATATTGGTACAGTAAAATTGTTAAAGGTGTAACTTTAAGAGCTCCACTGACAAAGAGTCGTATCATGGCAGTTAAGATCATGGTTATAAATTTTATTCAAAAATATTCACTAGTTTTTATTTCATTTTATATTTTGATTTTTAATTGCAGCTTAGTTAATGATATATTAAAGGTGCCCTAGATTATGTTTTTAAAAGATGTAATATAAGTCTAAGGTGTCCCTGAATGTGTCTGTTAAGTTTCAGCTCAAAATACCCCATAGATTTTTTTTTTTATTAATTTTTTTAACTGCCTATTTTGGGGCATCATTATAAACGCGCCGATTTTATGCTGCGGCCCCTTTAAATCCCGTGCTCTCCGCCCACAGAGCTCACGCTTGCCTTAAACAGTGCCGTAACAAAGTTTACACAGCTAATATAACCCTCAAAATGGATCTTTACAAAGTCGCATGCATGCGTCGGATTATGTGAGTATTGTATACTGTTATATTGTTTACATTGATTATGAATGAGTTTGAGGCTATGCTGCGTTGCTAAAGCTAACATTACACACTGTTGGAGAGATTTATAAAGAATGAAGTTGTGTTTATGCATAATACAGACTGCAAGTGTTTAAAAATGAAAATAGCGACGGCTCTTTTGTCTCCGTGAATACAGTAAGAAACGATGGTAACTTTAACCACATTTAACAGTACATTAGCAACATGCTAACGAAACGTTTAGAAAGACAATTTACAAATATCACTAAAAATATCATGATATCATGGATCATTTCAGTTATTATTGCTCCATCTGCCATTTTTCGCTATTGTTCTTGCTTGCTTACCTAGTCTGTTGATTCAGACGTTGATCCAGACGTTTTGCCCTTGTCTAATGCCTATTCATAATGATAATGTTGGGAACATGGGCTGGCATATGCAAATATTGGGGCGTACACCCCGATTTTTACAGTCGGTGTTATGTTGATTGCATTCGCCTGTTCTTCGGAGGTCTTTTAAACAAATGATATATTAGAAGGAGGAAACAATGGAGTTTGAGACTCACTGTATGTCATTTCCATGTACTGAACTCTTGTTATTCAACTATGGCAAGATAAATTCAATTTTTCATTCGAGGGCACCTTTAATATATAATCTGTTAGCTTTCGACTTTAGATGTAACACTTTACAATAAGGTTTATTAATAAACATTAGTTAACTATATTAGTTAACTGAATAGAACTAATAATGAACTGCACATCTACAGCATGTATTAATCTTAATGTTAATTTCAGCATTTACTAATGCATTATTAAAATCTTGTTAACATTAGTTAATGCATTGTGAACTAACATGAACAAACAATGAACAACTGTATTTTCATTAAGCTAACATTAATGAAGACTAGTAAATACAGTAACAAATGTATTGCTCATGGTTAGTTCATGTTAGTTAATACATTATCTAACGTTTAACTAATGAACCTCATTGTAAGTTGTTACCATTTTCAGATAATGATAATAACCTGAGTTCCGATACTTCTTTCCTGTCAGAGTGAAAATTCTTCAGAAGTGAGAGACGGGAAACAGCTCTGTAGGACACAAATGAACTCCTTCATCTTTATCTTATTAGGCAAGAGAAAGAAAAATTGAGTTAGATTTTCAATCCCTAGTGAAAATGATGTCCTGTATACATGGAAATGCTAAAATAGAAGCAAGTCAGTTTGATAAATGAGAAGTGCATATGATTAGGTTCAGTGCACTCACCGATGAACAGCAGGGGATCCAGAGATGTTTAAAGTATCAGGTTGGCCACATAAAGACTGCGCTTAACATTACTAAATTTGAACTGAGCGGTTTATTCCCATCACAACGCTGATGGTTTTATTGGTGCTTGCAATTACCGTTGCTCATAGGAGGGTTTGGTAACACTTTATTTCAATAATCCACATCAGACATTCTACTGAGTAACTTTGCAACTACATATCAGCTTATTCTACTAACTCAATTAACTCTAATTTAACAGTCTAATAATAATAATCTGAGAGTTGACATGTAATCCCAAAGTTAATTATAGAATGTCTAAAGTGGATAAAGTGTAAAAAAAATAAGATCTACTTTAAGATCATGTAGTCATTAATTCTAATAATTTTTCTAGTTCTAAAAGTAGAAGGCAATGCAAAATATTGAATATTATAGGACAGGTGATTTGGAAAGATGTATTCATATAATACAATGAAAGCAATCTCACACATTTGAAGCTTACTGTATGTGTTTTGCAGACAAATGCTCAAATTATGTTTGTGAATTAAATAAAAGAGACAATGAATTTAAAATGAGCAACTGACTGAATCAATGGCCTTGGCTTGACCCATTCCCTGGCACGACGACAGTGATCTACTAAAAACGGAAAGGTTTTTCCTTTGTGCTTTTCTCATAGACGACAACACTGTCAAAATGATCCCTGTTCACATGGGTCACTTTGTTAAGAAACACTATGCACCTAAAGAACATGTAATACGCATACGCATGATGTCACCGTTTTCACAAATTCACATTTTTGTAGTTTACACGGAGATGATAACAGCATCTTTTTCAAAAACATGCACTTTGAAACCCAATTTCACAGCTTTGTGTTTTCAGGCCCCCATTGTCGTGTAAATGAACGGCCAAAAAGCATAACAAGTTTTCCATTTTTAGTTGAAAACGGTATAGTGTAAACGCCCTGTAAAAAAAAGAAAAGCCAGGGGGAAAAAATGCCATTTTTAATTAGCCTACTTTTTGTAAAAAAAAAAAAAAAAAAAAAAAAAACATCAAGGAAATGAAAAATGGGACACTTACTATATATTTACAGTCCATTTTTCTATGCCTTTCTTTTTTTAACCTTAAAGACAATGTGAATTGGTGTTTACAATTAATTTTACCCAAAATCAGATATTCAACAGGAAAAACTATAGGGCAGTTAGATTATCAAAAATCAAAAGTTCAGTGGCAGAATGGAGTTTGTTTGGATATTTAGCTATTTGTTAGTATTATCCAATAGGATAATTCTTAGGAAGATAACGATCATTAGAGATTATAACACATAACCATTTATTTTTATTTGGAATAACTTTATTTAATCCTTCACAGTAAGACCAGGAATATGGATTTAAAAAGCAAAATATGCTGACTTTAAAGATGTATTTTTGCTCTTTATGATATGGCAGTTGTCTTGGACTTATAGTGACAGTAATTGGTGTGGATGTAGGCTGGTACGGTTTCAGTTGAGACTGTCTGGTGTTGAAATACATGTCCGCCTACCACCACAGCTTTGAGCCAGACACTTGTCTTCCTTTAAAGATCTTTGCTATTTTATACTTGATACAATGGTATATCATTCATAAATAAATAATATGTTAAAGTTAATATTAAGTGGTGTACGTTTTAGACACAGTAATGTCAATATTGACTGTTTTGCTTAATTTTCCAAATGAAAATAGTTTGAAACAAAGCCACTGCAGAATCATTGCATCTCCAATCACTTTCTGAATTATTCAGTGCTTTTGAGCAAATCATGCAAATCAATAAACCATTCTTAAAGACAAGGCTATAGTCTTTAAACAATATTGACATGATTTTAACATATTGTCCAGATGTAATATCATTTCTTTAAAGGTCCCGTTCTTCGTGATCCCATGTTTCAAACTTTAGTTAGTGTGTAATGTTGTTGTTAGAGTATAAATAAAATCTGTAAAATTTTAAAGCTCAAAGTTCAATGCCAAACGAGATATTTTATTTAACAGAAGTCGCCTACATCGAATGGCCAGTTTGGACTACATCCCTCTACTTCCTTCTTTAATGACGTCACTAAAACAGTTTTTTGACTAACCTCCGCCCGCAGGAATACACAAGAGTTGCGTTTGTAGAGTGTGTTTGTCGCCATGTCATCGAAGCGCTGTTATTTTCATCCCGCAATCCAATCACCGGGTCTGATTTCGGCTCAAATTGATAGGGTAAAATTAAAGACATGTTTACAATAACACTGAGCGCGTGCATCTCCACGTTATGGTAAGAGGCGTGACCTTTCCGGGCAAGGTGCGCTAAACTGCTGTCGAATCACAACACAGGAACCGCTGGCACAATCAGAACTCGTTACGTATTTCTGAAGGAGGGACTTCATAGAACAAGGAAGTCATCAGCCCGTTTTTATGACAGTGGAAACAGCGGTATACAGATAAGTAAATTATGTGAAAAATATTGTTTTTTTACACACGAAACATGAACACATGTTATATTGCACACTATAAACACAATCAAAGCTTCAAAAAACCACGAAAAACGGGACCTTTAAGAATAAAACTTTTTTTTCATGAAGACAAAATGCTTTAAATACATTTTTAATTTTTAACAGTTTTTGTTTTTTGCAGCGGTTTCTATGTGCTTGCACACCAGGGGTTTAATGTCTGACACCCTGTAAAACTGCTTTGTGACTATTTCTATTGTTAAAAGTACTATAAATAAAGCTGAATTGAACTGATTCAAAGGCCACATTTGATCCCTGCACAGCAGTCAGCATGTACTAAACAATGACACCCATCTGAGCACCTGCTAGCTTTAAATAAGGTGGACCTATGTTCGCTTACTCTTAAAACAAAACATTTATGAGAAGAAGGTGATTCAAATGCGTTGTTTTTCCAACAGCACTTCTTCCAGTTTAAGGTTTCAAATGTTTTGGAGGGAATTAGAAACAAATGTGAGGCCTTTCCAAACGGCATCTCTGAAGTACCATTTATAAGGCGTCTTTCCTGGCTTGGGTTTAAACAGAAAATTAAACTCCTAAACCAGGGAGCTTTCACATCTTTACCAGTGTCAAAATCACCAGCTTTACGACAAGGTTAGAAAATACATACTGTATACAGTCATACAAACCACATTTTAGACAGTTACACCGAAATTATATTCACTCTATTAAAAGGCTATTTTTAATGCATTACCTGCCATATTCAGACTTCAAAAAATGGATCAAATGACACATTTTATTTTCAATTAGCGATATCATTGATGATTCGAATAGAATAAGGGTAAATAGTGGGGGCAGGACTATTTTTTTTTTTTTGTCCAACCAATGGAAGATGGAGGAATCTTCAGGAAACCTGTTTACAGTAGATGGTTTGCGCTAGTGGTGCAGAAATCTCTTATTGCTACAAATAAATAAATAAATAAGAAAAATGTAGAAAAGTACAGAATTAAGAACCTCTCTCACTTTTGGTGATGATTTTTATGACTGTCTTATTCTCAGATAAAAGGAGTGATTTATTTTTTTTTTTTTTTTCATCTCTAAAGCCAGTCAAATGAAGGTCATACAGATTGTGCTTCTCAAAGTAGCCACTCCACAACATCTGAGAAGTGAGAGGACAGCTGACACAAGTTTTACAAGGTGATTTTAGAAGTCTTCGGTGCTTCGTTTTCAAGCCTCTGACATTTAAAAGATGAAACAAGAGCTTAGAGATCAGGAAGATGCAAAGACGCAGACACTAAAACATGTAATGGAAACCAGGAAGATATCATGAGCCTCTTGAGTCATGATTGAGATAGATCTTGTGCATTAAAAAGAATGTATAACACTCCCCAGTAAGTGCTTTTAGAGGCCTGGCATAGTAAGATTTGACTTGTAGCTTTTAAAATGAAAACTGAAGAAAAAGAAAAATATCACTGCATACATGAAAGATGAGCACTACTGAACCACAAAAATCAACTGCAGCAAATTTGTCCATGTATTGTCAGTATGCCCTGATTTTACAGTTTATACATTGCTACTCAATTTTCTTGAGATGCATAGACTCAAGTAGAACATTCTAATTCAGAGCATGTAAATCAAAGTCTTTCTGTTTTTAACATCCTGTATCTTGTGGACAGAACATCAGGAAGAGCCTCTCTCATCTGGCTTTCGAGAATGACAAAAGCGAACAGTGCTTCCTGGAAAACTGGTACATGGTGACATATTCTGCCCCACTGGGTGACATTATAAAAGAGGACAGGTTGTCATTAGTTGCACTTCAGTTCTAAGACAGAAATAGACTTTGTTCCCTCAACTGTTCTCATTCATTGGTTTAATCTCATCAGTTCATTAATCTCAAAATCTACTAATTTAGCTCAAAATACCAATTTTAAAGATTTTTTTTTTTTTTAGTAAATACACTTCTCTTTTTGGCTTAAAGGGTTACTTCAGGATTTAGCATTAAGCTTTGTATTAGTAGAATACCACTAGTATTTTCGAATTACTGTGCTTTCCCCCTTCATATCAGCCCGAGATGAGAGATTTATGCATTTTTATTCTGTAAAAAAGCCTCCGATGACGCAAAAATCGTCATTTTGCGTCATCGGAGGCTTTTTTGGCCAGAGGCTTAAAACTACAGCCAGTAATAGCAGGTAGTTCCGCATTTTTTCACCACGCCCATACATATGCGCTTTTGAGGTTACTCACGGACATAGATCAAAGATTTTATCAAAAGTGGGTGTCAATTATATTTTTAAGCTTAACATATTTTGTTATAGTCTGCACTACATCAGTGGTTCATGTCGCAAATTTATCGGTCTCTGCAGTCATCTCAACCAATACAGCAACAGGCTTTTGTGGTAACGTTAGCATAAATAGATAAATAGACTAACTCAGTTTTACAGAACAGTGGCTTTACTTTGATAACAGTCAACTTATATGCAACTTATATGTAATTGTCTATCTAACGTTACTTTGCTAAGTTTGCAGTTTTACTGCTACCTACAACACTACATATAGGCTACTGTGTTATCAGTCTAGTATCAGCGAGTCTTACCTCTAGGCGAATACGCTTAGTACCAGATGCCCAGGCTGTTCGTCCTCTGGGAAAGTGAATATCGATCGCGGTGTCCTTCAGAATGGTTCTCTTCATTGCAAGGATATTTGGTTCGTAGTCCTCGTGCTTGAAATGGAGACTACATATTCTGCGGTTTTTTAGGTTTTCTATAACGGTGTCATCTCCAAACTTCGGGTGTTTGATGGCCCGCAGCCACTGTTTACATCGCTCCAAATCTTTAACTTAATCGGAAAATGATGGAAACTTACTTGTCCTTTCCTGGTTTTGGGTGTACATCCAAGTACAAAGCAATTTAGCACCATTTTGCTGTAAATGTATGAACTAACTCACGATTTATAGAATTAATATGTAACAAAGCAAGCCTAGTTGTTTGAATTTTCCTGGTAATTCCGCCTGTAACCGATAGGCGTGGTTTGGGCGTGGCCTCGCAGGGGCAGCAAAACAAGTGCATTCTGGGAGTTGTTGTCTTTCATCCACATTAGTCAAAAATACATTTTCTGCCTTTTCTCAGTCTAGAAAGCTCCAAATTCAAAAATAATTTCACATTTCTACTACATAAATGACCAATTTTAAATACACATTCATCTTTCCAGGGGTGAAGTACCCCTTTAAAGGTGCTAAAGAGGATGTTTTGTTTTATACATTTTTGCAATATTACTTGAAACTGTCTTTACTAACTGATAAAAGACTATTTATTAGGTGCACTGAAAGGAATAATATGGTCCCACTTTATATTAAGTGGCCTTAACTACTATGTACTTACATCAAAAAATAAGTACAATGTACTTATTGGGTTCATACTGAATTGCAAAACACTTTTGCTGATATTGAGGTGGATACGGTAAGGTTAGGGAAAGCTTTGGTGGTATGGGTAGGTTTAAGGGTAGGGGTAAGGGTTAAGGGATGGGTCAACAGTGTAATTATGAATGTAATTACAGAAATTAATTACAGATGTAATTACATGCAGGTGTTTTTAATATATAAGTACAATGTAAAAACATGTATGTACACAATAAGTGCATTGTATCAAATGATTAATTAAAATGTAAGTACATAGTAGTTAAGGCCACTTAATATAAAGTGGGTCCAATAATATTACTATACATCATCTGTGAACGAGGTAGGGCCTTAAAAACATCAGCCAATCGCGTAAACGATTGGCCCTCTGGCTTGTCAATCACTGCCATGACGTTCCTTGTGAGAGACGAGTGCGGCTGCGCGCTCCAGTAACTTTCCACACTCCACAGGCGCCGCATGCAATGTTTTTGTCAGGAGACAGGAGTAACAACTGCAGATTATTAGTTACCTGCGGTGAGTCCGACATAATGAATCCACTAACACGATACAGCGAATGCCGGTGGTAAACACTCGTGTTCCTATACTCGTGCACGAGTTTTGGGAGGCGTTCCCTCGAAATGAGCTGTGAAGGAGGGGGGTTGTTCTTACGCATGCGCTCATTTCAAAAACTCACTAACAGTCTTTGTTTTCTCAGTCGACGAAAAAATCCTCTTTAGCACCTTTAATATAGTGCTGCCGTGATGATATATTTCAAAACGGAAGTTAGCATTACATTGGTTCTTTCGATTTTCCCACTGGCTTTTGGATTATTGTTGAAAATAAGCTCTGTAAATGTTTGATTCTTACACATATTGTTCATCATGAAAATCTTCAAAAATAAACTCAACTTTTATGAATTTTGAAGGCTAAATACAATTGCTAGAATTAAAAAGCTATGAACTATGGATGACTTTACCACCACCATTACGTTTTCGACCACCATTAATCTTTCAGTCTTAAAGACAAGTAAAAGCAAGGTAGTATTACTGATGTATTTTATGTCATAGAACAAAATGTGAAAATATTAAACACAGACCTTATTGCAGGCTTACAAAAAAAAAAAAAAAAAAAAAAAAAAAAAACATTGACTGCAAGACAATGGAACTCGTATATCAAGGAATCCTATATTTATTGATTCTATGCCATGGGGATTTGATGTATTTTGATGCATTAATGCTTGCTGATATGAATAGACTTCCAACCTCATTAACAATTAATCAAAATGTAAAGCCTTGGGCAAGTTGAAACAAAAAAATAATCAGTTGCTTACAACAAGGTCAACAACCCATTGCTGTTGGTCTAAATCTACATTTCACCAAGTCAGAGTCGAACTAACAGTCTCAGTCATTTACACCAAATGTCACATGATTTTGTAAGACAATTTACCCAACAATGAAAATTCTCATGTGCTCACCTTCATACAATTTCCAAAATCATATGCTATTTTTTTCCACAGTGCAAAGAAAATTTGGTTGGACATTAATATTTTCAAATGTCAGTATATCAAATGAGACATTGAACAGTGATGCAGTATACTGAGACAATAAGTTACACAATTAAAACTTATCTTTAAATCTTGTAATTGCCATCTATGTAATAACTGAATCTCAGTTTGATTAATTTGGCATCACTGGCTTGTAAAAAGCCTTTATTTCTCATTACGTGTTGATGCTTCCTGAAATGATAGACTGCAATCAGACCTTCATTGTAGCATCTAAGATGCATAGACATCCTTTTAACGTCAACCAGCTTCTCAAAGAAGGACAGGAGGTCTTTGTCTCCACAGAGTCAGGGGCAGATATGTGGTCTCAGCTGTTCTCTGAGAGATGGTTTTCTAAAGAATGGAATCCATTAGATGGGAATGACAATGGTCCTCTTAACTGAAGTCATATGTTAAAAGCTGGCCCCACTTCACAATCAATTATACTGAATTGTGACTCAAAATCCAAAGATCAAGACCCTGTGTGCTTTAATACTTTAGGTGAAAACGGCTTACAATTATTTCAAGTTTAATTTGGCAATCCAGTGTAACATGTTAGAAACACACGAACAAAAATGAATTAAAAACACTTATTAAACAGAGAAAACCCAGCATGAATTGTTTTGTTCTAGTAATGTTTTCAGCAAATTTTATTTTTGTTCCCAGAAGGATTTCATAAAAGGTAGGATATCATTCTCTAAACACATTCTAAAAATTTTTAGTGATAACATTATTGGAATATTATTCCCTAACATTTTAGCGTGAAGTTTCCTGGTGGGCACTGGGAACTTACTTCCCAGTTTGACTTTATTTCTGTCATACGTCTACAGAAGTTCTGTATAGAAGTACTGATGATTAACAGAGGTTTCGATGTTGATGTTTTATTGAAAATGTTTAGATTGAAGTCACCATTATGGTGATTAGTGTTTGCTTTAGTTGGGCTATTGACCCTGCCTTTTAAATATTAGTTTTTAGCTGCTATGGCAAAAAAAAAAAAAAAAAAAAAAAAGCTAAGAGAAAACATAATCAGGTGATGTAATCATCACCTGCTGCTGTAAAACATTACTAGAACCAAAATAAAAAATTAAAAAATCTAGCTGTGAACACTAGGAGATAGATGTAACAATAACAAATGTATGAACAACAGACAGAACAAAAGGCTTAAATACACAAGGGAGTAATCAACAGAAAACAGAACAGGTGTAGTACTAATTATCAACCATGGAAACAAACAAGGAACTAGATTTCAGGCACAATGACACAGGGAAAACCAAACTAAAAATGAAAAGACAGAAATAAACATAACTGTAACACCATGATCAGTGCTATCAATTTCCTGCAACATTTGACCATATGCTTGACCTGAACAAACCCATGCCCAGATGTATTCAACATGTGCTCAAAATAGGGGAGGAAAGTCTTTTTAAAAAGGTTTTGGTTTTTGATTTTTTTTTTTTTTTTTTTTTTTTTTTTTTAACAAATGGTCAGTGACAGGCGGTAGTTAAAGGGATAGTTCATTCAAAAATGAAAATTCTGTCATCATTTACTTACACTTTTGTTATTCCAAACCTGTATGAATTTCTTTCTTCTATGGAACATAAACAAAGATGTTTTGAGTAATATCATTCCTTCAGAAAAACCTTCAGAAAATGAAAGAGAGAGAGATAGAGAAAGAATTTTGAATTTTAACAGGACTTTTATTACAAAGAAATTCACAATGCACTCCTACAACAGTTTAAATATACATAAATATATATATATAAATAAATAAATCTTGAATTGCGTTTTTGCCCTGCTGAAGAAAGGGTCCAAATGATGTTTCTAAATTATGTGTTTGAATTTGTTGTTTGCTGATAAGCTTTGATAAAATGGATCAGTCCAGTTTGTGAATGAATGATTTAGAAATGTTTGTGAGCCATATATTCTGATTTATTGAAAAGACTTCAGTTTCTGATTGATCTTCACACAAAGCATGGCTTCAAAAGACCTGGAATATAATCTATGAGTCCTAGTATGGACTACTTTCAAGTAGTGCCTGAAATCTTTGTAATTGCAAGACAAGAATACCAAGAAAACAAAGTATAATAGTCCAAAGTTGTCTGCGAGACTCCTTCTGACATGATTTTTATTGACTGTCTTCTGACATTTGATGAAAAACAAATGTCATGTCTGCTGTGAACACCTTTCATCACATTGGTAAGAGTTAAATGAACTGCAGTCATTCGTGTCATCAGGTTTTCTCTCTCCACAGTATATCAGATCACTCACAGACATGTGACAGCTGTCAAACATAATTTCTGGTTTTCCTTTTCAAACAAGCAACACCTCAGTGTGTTTGATTTGGATCAGATTGAGAGAGGGTAAGAGAAGGGAGAGGTGCACAACTGTTGACAGACAAACCAATCAAAATATCGCTCATGTTTCCAAATGCCAAACAACAATGTAAATCTCTGAAATAAACAGTATTGTGCCAATTAGGAAGTGTGTCTCCAATAATAAGGAGATGATGGCATGTTTTTATGCTGATCTTTCTCTTTACACAAATCAAGCATTAGCTTATAGTCGTCAAAAATGCACCAACGGTGTAATGTGAGTGTAGAAACTGCTAAAATAACAATCTACCAAAGGAAGGAAAATAAATATAACAGTGTGATTCATGATTGGTGTTGGGGAAAGTTACTCTTAAAAGTAATGCATTGCAATATTGCGTTACTCTCTAAAAAAGTAACTAATTGCATTAGTTACTTTTTATGGAAAGTAATGTGTTATGTTACTTTTGAAATACTTGTTCTTTTCTGGGCTGGGCTTGCTTGTTTTTTAATAGCAAAGTTTAGTTGTAGTCAAATTTTTTGTTAGAGTTTTAGTTCTATTTTTGACAAACATAAAGACCCTTTCACACCAAAAGTGAAATGAATAAGCCTCAGGCTGAAGAAAATGCAAATTCATGCCTATACAGTAAAGAGTGCAGCTCAAACAAACCTTTCAGCTGTGCTGCCATTCTGGATTGCAGAAAAATAGGACACTCTTACTTCAGCAATAAAAACAAAAAAAATGAAACAAAAATGTGATGTTTAACCAAAGTCGTTAGTAAGGTTGAATTGGATTACCGAAGCTCAGCAGCAAAGACATTGATTAATTGAGATTAAATACATAATTTTTCAGTATTTTTGTATTATTTAACATATTTAATTATTGCAGGTTTACGTAATATTCTGAGATTGCATTTCACTTTCTTCTGTGAAACAGAAATCGACCACATGGTAATCACCAAGCTGATGGACTGTGGAGTTACTTTTATGGGCTTACCTTTCTAGCAAACAACATCACTTTTCATTGGATTAACGCTTCTATGGACTTTGTATATACACTGGTGGACACATTCACATTGGGACTTTTAGCATGCTAGGACTCTTAAGGACTGTTTTATGGTATGGAGCTTTTAACAGCCTAAGTTCCAAGTGGAAATTGTAAATACAGTTCATTTATTGATTGTATTTCTGTTGTTTGTCTCATCTTTTTAAACACTCGATCTGACCCCATGTAACTCAACCATTACAAACGATCAGGCTTTGGTGAATCATAATTGTAGTAAGGTTTGTAGATACGGGAAGGAGGAGGCGGGAACCGGCGAACATTCAACATAACTTTAATATAAAATAAACAAAGAACAAAATGAAAGTACCCTTTCACGGAAGACCCTCACGGACGTCTGCCGGCCACACAAACTTAATAAAACATAAAGTCCAGGCCTGGTCCTCTCTCGTCCTTCACTGTCGTCGCTCCCCTTTTATGCTTCCGGAGCTCCTCCGTGAGAGACTCGAGACCGGTGCAACGCGCAGCTGAAGCTCATTATCACTCGTCGTTCCCTCATGGCTCTCGACCACCCTGCTCGTCACATACCCCCATCGCCCTCGCAGGCCGGGGGGTACTCCTGAGACTGCGCTCTACTCCCCCCGAGGGCCAATCTCGGTGGCCGCAGCATCTGGGGGTAAGGACAGACGAGACGAGAGAAAAGGAGACGGAAGCGCAGGGAGCGACAGACGAGAGAGTGAAC
The DNA here is from genome assembly GCF_018812025.1 of Megalobrama amblycephala. Taxonomy (NCBI): domain Eukaryota; kingdom Metazoa; phylum Chordata; class Actinopteri; order Cypriniformes; family Xenocyprididae; genus Megalobrama; species Megalobrama amblycephala. Next base: position 7,674,504 of record NC_063054.1, read on the forward strand.
AGAGGAAAAAGGAAAAGAAAAAAAATGATTCTTGGTCCGGTTCCCGGACACACTGCCGCTCGGTCCTCAGCCAGCCGAGAGGCTCTTCCTCGCGGTGCCTGCGATGGTACTGGACGCTTGGTGGACGGCTCAATCCTCCTCCGCCCCCCGGCAGCAGGCGAAGGCTCCTCTGGGTGAGGGCAGCCGGCAGCGAGTCCTCCGTTCCCTGCTCCTCCCCTCCATGGCTCCTCCCCTCCCCTCCATATATCGCATGAGATTGTCACGCGCATTTCGTCAGTAAAGCCGGTTCCCTGATTACCGCTAAATCGCCATCACCTGCTTTCAAATGGAGTGGCATTTAATAGACAGAGCCGTAGATCACTGACAAGCCATGCAATATCGCGTTCATATCGCAGATGAATCGCCTTCGATAATGAACACGATATTGTGTGGCTTGTCAGTGAACTATGGCTCTGTCTATTAAATGCCGCTCCATTTGAAAGCAGGTGATGGCGATTTAGCGGTAATCAGGGAACCGGCTTTACTGACGAAATGCGCGTGACAATCTCATGCGATATATCGTGCAGCCCTACTTTAATATAAAATAAACAAAGAATAAAACGAAAGTAATGCCGGCAGACCCTCACGAATGTCTGCCAGCCACACAAACATAAAGTAAAATCCAGGCCTGGTCCTTTCTCGTCCTTCACTGTCGTCGCTCACCTTTTATACCCGCATCACCGGCCTCGCGCCGTTTCCTCACGGCTCTCTCCCACCCTGCTCGTCACAATAATTATGACATAAAATTGGTTCAATTAAAGACAGTGGGTCGTCCAATGGTTCCGTTTTGTTCTATCTACATAACCTATATATTCCTGACGTCGAATCGGATCAGTTCATTGCAGCGCACCATGGGATTTCACTTGCCCTCCACCTTCCCCAGCACCACCTGCCTAGATTTGCTCGGGGCAAGGGGGGTTCTCCCTATGTTTCCTTGCAGCAGCCTAAATTCACTTTAATGTTTTCATGCGCATTTTGATGCATTCTCACTCATCCAGCAGCAGATCTAGTCCACCAAGAAGACCAAACCTATATACATATATATTATATTTTTATATTTGATCACTTTTTGTGATAGTAACGCAGTATCTGTAATGCAGGAGGGACATTTTATGCAGTATATTAAAAAAAAAAAATGCTGAATACAGAACCTACTATGACCTAATATCTGTTTTTTTTTTGTAGTCTTAATAAACTGCCTGATCCACACAACACAGATAAGGTTTTAATATAGGAAAATGTACAGTCCCTGTGGGGTCTCGTTCAGTTTAGCTTTGAAGTTCTTACTGCCATGTGCTTTCCTCATATGGATATTTTATATATTTTTCTAGGGGTTTTGGGTTTGGCTCCATTTTCTCCAGAACAGCTGGGCTTCACTGTTCAATTACAAGATACTTTTAACTTTCAAGTTTATGTGCCATGCCTTTCTGTGGTTCTTGACCAGGTCAACATTTGGTGGAAATCATATATACTTAAGGATCATATATATTTAAGCATGACTAAAATGTAGACATCACATATTATGATGGTTTGGTTGGCAACACCTCTGTTGACTTAGATGATGTCAGATTCCACCACTGACCTACAGTGTCCTCTCATAAAATCACACACATATATAAATGCAAAATGATTTTAGCTTCTTGAAATCTCATGAAATCTTACTGGATATTTTAGTTAAACTAATGAAATCAAACATAATCCTGACAGTTATCTTAGCCAAGATATATGTTTGGTTTCATCGGCCTTCATTTATGAAACAAACATACGACAGAAAATTGGTTGTGCGGCCGTATGGCATTTTTATTATTATTATTTCAGTACAGTTGTACCATCCTGATGTTTTTGACTTTATGTCCATCATGAAATATAATTAACATTCATCATAGAAGAGGTGAATAAAATAATAAATTAACTGAGTCGGATACAAAAAAAGAATATCAGTGTTAGTTGATAAATGATAGTTGACCTTCTCATTGTTACTGTAGTCCATTATACAGAGTATGTATTGTCCATGTGGTTATATAACTTATTTAAAACTTATTTTAAAATTCCCCAACACATGATTGGTTGGAATGGGAACCAAAGAGGAATCGCATCTCATTATCGAACATTATAGAACCAACTGCAATTTAAGTGTTTAAACCAGAGCACCAAGTATTGGAGGGAATAAAAAAGATAATACATAAGCAAACTACAGCATGTGAGTTCAGTTTTCCTTTATTCATTACAAAATACACAGCTCATTAGCACACCTGCATTATTTCAGTTCTAGCTGCTGTCAGAAACTGCCTCGTTTAGATAAAATATTCAGTAAAGTCAGGTGCAGGTCCACCAGGGAAAATCAAGCTTTACTGTAATTGCGGTTTTATGACGTTGAAAAAACAAAAAAAAACAAAAAAAAAAAACAACATCTACAGTAATCATTGCAAATTATGATGTTCTGCTATCAAATAACTCTTCTCTTGGACTGCACTTAAAAATCTTGCCTTTTAACCAATTCATATGAAATGCTATATGTAAGCACACAACATTGCGTGCAGTTCTCAGACCTTTGAATCGGAAAAAAAGTCTAGTGGCAGAACTTTGGACAGCAAACCACAAAATACATGGAAAAGGAGTAAAATTAGTAAATTAATACCATATGTATGACAAGATGATTTATTTTGTTCATTAACTCCTCCCTGGTTGGATTTGTGAACCTTCTACTCGATTACAGTTTATTTCACAGTTTGTTGGTATGTTACCTGTATCTTTTCCTATCCAGTCATTCAAACATTTGAGAATAGTAATCTGATAATTCACAGTAAATATGTCACAAGAAATGTCACACAATATAAAAAATGTTTATATGGCTCTGCTACTGTAGGGTAATAGTTGTTTCTACTGTATATCATTAAACTATTGTAATGGTAATTTTTTTTTTTTTTTTTTTTTTTGTAGCATACAGGATCATACAGGTTTGAAATGGCATGAGGGTGAGTACATAATGACAGAATTTTCATTTTTGGGTGAACTGTCGCTTTAAGCATTGATTATTCATTTTATTTATTATTCATTTTCGATATATCCATTTTATATACAGTATATTCTTATTCTGATTTGCTCTAACATATGGAAGCTTGTTTCTGCCACAGAAAGAAAAATAAAAAAAAATTTTAATCCCACAATTCTGACTTTTTTTTCTCACAATTCTAAGGTTGCAGTATATCTAACAGTTATAAACTCGGAATTGAAAAAAAATGTCAGAAATGTGAGATGTAAACTTGCAATTGCGAAAAAAAATTAGGATTTGCAAGTTTATATCTTACAATTCTGACTTTTATTCTCAGAATTGTGATATATAAATTTGCTATTGCAACGTGAAAACTTTAAATTCTGAGAAAAAAAGTCTGAATTGTGAAATATAAACTTGAATATAAACTCGCAATTGTGAGGAACAAATCACAATTGTGAGATATAAAGTTGCAATTACCACTTTTTTTTTAAATTCCATGGCAGAAACAAGTTTCCATACTAACAGAGCTATGTAATTTATACAAGTATAGATTAAACCCAATACAACAATATGCAACTTACAATTTGCAGTTATACTCTACAATATACATTAGATGTCTTTACAAGCCATGTTTCCATTTAGAACACTATTTTGGTCTGCTAAAAATAGTTAGGTTAAATATTGTTTTATAGTTTTATGAGCATGTGAAAAATGCACCTTTAGAGTACCTTATTGTGCATATTATAGAAGATGAGGCCTTTATATTGGCTATGTGCTGACAACAAAATTGCCTGAATAATGTGTTTGCAATAACACTGTAATCATTGTATCACAAGGAGATCTCTTCCTTTAACAGAGAACTCATAAATTATCAGCAATGAGCCATTTACAAATAAAGCTCTCCATTTACCTCCTGCAGTAAACTTACATTTACAGTTTTATACAGCAAATGTTATTTCCTGCACCACAAAGTGACCAATAAATTAGCCTTTGGATTTATAACTCTGCCTGAAGCCCACCAGGGCCAGAATAACAGCCATATTAATCAGAGTAACTGCACAGAGCAACCACAATCTACAGCATATATATTTCTGTTCTCTAACACCATTAAATATACCATGACCATACATTATATCTGTAATTGTCATTTTTAGATAAATATTGAATCACAGTAACTCATTTGAAAGCTGGGGTACTGCTTAGGATCAGACTGCAAATTATAAGTTGTCACTGATTCACAAGTGTGTGATTTAATGGTTAATGCCATAGTGAATGACTCCCTCTGGGAATTTGTTCTTCAGGCATAAAGAACTGTGTAGAAGAAAAAAAAAAAAAACATGTGCTTTTAACAAACTCACTGTGGCACATGTCTCTAGGGCAAAAATTCAAAGCAGCGTAATGCCACAGATGAGGTAATGACTGCACAACTCCACCATGAATAGAACAGAAGGATACTGGTAAGTTCACAGGCAGCATTTGGGATTGACAACCTACTCGATTTAACCACTCTCCAATTGTTCTCTTCATTCAGGAGTTTACAGGAGCAGCTTAAATACTGTATGAACAAATAATCATGATCCCTTTTCTGTCCTCACAATGGCTGTGAATACTTGAAGTTATGGAAACTTGTTTTCTGCCAGATATAAACTTACAATTGCGAGTTATAAAGTCAGAATTACGAGATATAAACTCACAAGTCAGAATTACGAGATATAAACTCACAATTGCGAGTTATAAAGTCAGAATTACAAGATATAAACTCACAATTGCGAGTTATAAAGTCAGAATTGCGAGATTTAAACTCACAATTGCGAGTTATAAAGTCAGAATTACGAAATATAAACTCACAAGTCAGAATTACGAGATATAAACTCACAATTGCGAGTTATAAAGTCAGAATTACGAGATATAAACTCACAATTGCGAGTTATAAAGTCAGAATTGCGAGATTTAAACTCACAATTGCGAGTTATAAAGTCAGAATTACGAAATATAAACTCACAAGTCAGAATTACGAGATATAAACTCACAATTGCGAGTTATAAAGTCAGAATTACGAGATATAAACTCACAATTGCGAGTTATAAAGTCAGAATTATGAGATATAAAGTCAGAATTGCGAGTTATAAAGTCAGAATTGCGAGTTATAAAGTCAGAATTACGAAATATAAACTCACAAGTCAGAATTACGAGATATAAACTCACAATTGTGAGTTATAAAGTCAGAATTGTGAGTTATAAAGTCAGAATCACAAGATATAAACTCACAATTGCGAGTTATAAAGTCAGAATTGCGAGATTTAAACTCACAATTGCGAGTTATAAAGTCAGAATCACAAGATATAAAGTCAGAATTGCAAGTTATAAAGTCAGAATCACGAGTTATAAAGTCAGAATCGCGAGTTATAAAGTCAGAATCACAAGATATAAACTCACAATTGCGAGTTAAGTCAGAATTGCATGAAATAAAGTTGCAATTGAGAGACAAGTCAGTCTTTTTTCCCTCAGAACTGCACTTTATATCTCACAATTCTGAGAAAAAAGTAACCTTTACATTCAAGAAAAAATCAAAACCCACATCCTTGACTCTTTGAGCTACAGCAATGCTAAAGCTAGCATAAAAACTAAACCATATGAAAAAATGGAATATCATACTAGCATACAGAGAAGACAAAAAAACAATATATTTCTTGTTTTTACTGAATCAAAAAAACATAATTCATAATTTATGAATTCTAAATGAATATACGAATCCTGAACATTGTTATAAAAACATGTAAGAAACCCATTAATACAATGTTTGGGAATATAATGACTGTATAAAACATGTTTCAGAGGAACTCTGATAGTTCTGTACGACCAGTTACAGTGAAGACTGAACCAGATAATTTAAATGTTGAGCAAGCAATCTCATTGGCTGCTGAATCAGCAAATTCCAATCAGCTTGTGCCATGTAGTAAATGAGGTAGGGTAGCATGGAATAAGATGCCCCCTGGGGCAAGATACCCCACACCCCTTTTTTTTTTTTTTTTTTTTTTCTCCTAACCATAAATGGCACAAAATCTCATTTTAGCACTTTCTCATCTGAAAATCAACATTTGTGAGATTTAGTCAGCTGAAACAGCTGTTTTGAGGTTAATTGATCTAATTTTGTGTCTCAGGAAAATATTCAGTACATGGAAATGACATACAGTGAGTCTCAATCTCCATTGTTTCCTCCTTCTTATATAAATCGCATTTGTTTAAAAGACCTCCGAAGAACACCGACTGTTACGCCCCCAATATTTGCATATGCCAGCCCACGTTTCCAACATTATAAAAGGCATTAGACAAGGGCAGCCAGTATTAACATCTGGATGTGCACAACCAAATCATTAGACTAGGTAAGCAAGCAAGAACAATAGCGAAAAATGGCAGATGGAGCAATAATAACTGACATGATCCATGATAACATGATATTTTTAGTGATATTTGTAAACTGTCTTTCTAAATGTTTCATTAGCATTTTGCTAATGTACTGTTAAATGTGGTTAAAGTTACCATCGGTTATTACTGTATTCACGGAGACAAGAGAGCCGTCGCTATTTTCATTTTTAAACACTTGCAGTCTGTATAATTCATAAACACAACTTCATTCTTTATAAATCTCTCTAACAGTGTAGCATTAGCCGTTAGCCACGGAGCACTATCAAACTCATTCAAAATCAGAAGTAAACAATATAACAGTATACAATACTCACATAATCCGACGCATGCATGCCGCATGCATGACGAACACTTTGTAAAGATCCATTTTGAGGGTTATATTAGCTGTGTAATCTTTGTTAAGGCACTGTTCAAGGCAAGCGCGAGCTCTGTGGGTGGAGAGCACGGGATTTAAAGGGGCCGCAGCATAAAATCGGCGCGTTTATAATGATGCCCCAAAATAGGCAGTTAAAAAAATTAATAAAAATCTAAATCTATGGGGTATTTTGAGCTGAAACTTTACAGACACATTCAGGGGACACCTTAGACTTATATTACATCTTTTAAAAACATAATCTAGGGCACCTTTAATGTTTTTGTATTTGTGGAGTAACAGTTATAGTTTTTATTCTGAAGTAAAATGATAACGTTACATCCTTGGGGTTAGAACCTCTTTTAATATGTGACATTTTGTGCTGTAACAACTAAATTAGTAAATGTTTCTATTTATTTCCTATTATAACACATTGGCTGATGCATCATCATCCTGCACATGCTAAACTTATATCTAAATATGTTTTAAAAGGAAATCCACATTGTTCTTATGTGATCTACCTATTAGCCTGCGCCATCTAAGAGTTTCATCATGACTGAGGGTATATTTACACAACAACGATGTGCTAAAAATGTTTTTCCTTTGCTTTTTTTTTTTTTTTGTATACAGATCACAACGTTGTCAAAATAATCTCTGTTCACTCGGATCCATCAAAACAACTAAAAACGCTGTGTTATGCTGCCAGACAAGTTGATGTCACTTTGTAAAGAAACACGACGCGCCTATAGACTGAACACATAATACGTATGCACATGACGTCACTGCTTTCACAAATTTGTGTTTTTGTTGTTTACATGGAGGCGATAATGGTATCGTTTTCAAAAACTTGCACTTCCAATTTGAAAAGCTTGTGTTTTCAGGCTCCCAAGACGCTGTTGACGTGTAAATGAAATGGCATAAAAAGTTTTCCGTTTTTAGTTGAAAGCGGTGTCGTGTAAACAGCCCCTAAATAATTGATGACGGTTTTAAACACACACCTTCAAGCTAATCAGAAGCGTACGGAAGCCTTAAGAGACCATGTATTATTATTTATCAAGATTTATCGTGATCTCAACATTACAAAAATTTTCTTGTGATATCGACTTAATTTTCTTGTGATCTCGACATAAAAAAAAAAAATGTAATTATAACTGCAATAAAGTTGGTTTGAGCTTTTCTACTCATTATCCATTATGTTATAACTACAACTGTTCTCTGATTGGAAAAATTGTTGTAATATGTATTTGTATGTGAATGACTTCCCAACTATATATTCAAAAGGAAAATTGAAGCGGTTTATGTGATATAAAAACTGGATATGTTATGTAATAAGAAGTGCCATGCTTTTATAGGTTTACATTTTAGTGTAAGCAGTAACATCATTCATGATGTGATTACACATTTTGATGTCCTCAGGAAATGGCTTGGAGATTTTATAAAGCTGTTTTATTCATGAAACTAGAATTATTACAGGAATAGGGTTCATATGTATTTCTTTGAAAACCAAAGCTGAGAGTCCTTTCACCAAAGTTCATTTGACTTATCCTGTGGATGTGATAGTGTATGTGTACAACATATACATCAAGGAAGCTCATTACACTGCGCTGTAATTACCAACTCTTTGGTAATCATACACACTCCTTTCACATTGAGACATATTTGCAATTATGCAATTATGATGGAAAAAAGTTACCAATATGAATGAGTAAAATACATCAGCCCTTTCCATTAACTTGAAATTGACAATAATTACGGTGTAATGAAGCTCTCAGGGGTTTACAAACCCATAATGCCCAATTTTCTGTAGACTCTTGAACGTACGATTGTGAGGATCAATTATAGGTATAGTTGGGTTAAAGTAAGATATGCAATTACTGAAGTCATTAATTACTTAATGGTTTTTAAATTGTCTCTGGAGGAATACTGCATTTCCGTTTTAAGTTTCCATATATAAGACTGTTTATTTTTGGAACAGTGCATCATTCAAGGCAGCATGTGCCCCGAAGTTTAATTTTTAATACCATCGCACAAAATGCATGACTGGCACACAATGGCAGCAAAACAAATGTGTTCTGAAGGCTTTTCTCGGTTATAAAATTGCCCTTTTATACCTAATAGCGTTAAGAAAATAATCTTGTTGATTTACAATCTTGTAACCTGGTCATTTTTTCCATATCTCTTGTAAAGGAATAGCTGATAATTCTGGGAAAATGAGAGACCAGCACAGTTTTAAAAAGTACATACACAAGTCATACAGGTTTGGAACGACATGAGGGTGAGTGAATAATAATGGAATTGTTCATTTTTTGGTTGAACTCTTCCTTTAACGCTGAGGTTTATGCCATTGATGGTGCACTGAGCTCACATTTACCCTCCACTGAGTCTGGCACTGATTGACTAATATGTTTTATTTGGACTATTGGCATGCCAAAATTATTGAATGATTGAGAAGTGCTTGCCGTTGTGCTAAATGGCAGTGCCAGCATGTCTGAATGTTCACCAGATGTGCCCAGACAAGGATAATCTGCAGGACAATTGGGAAGCATCCCCTAAAACGTGTCTTTGCCACTTAGACGTGACTGTTAGCTGTCTCTTGAAAGATTTAAGACAGACTTACAGTACTAAAGGAGATCTGAATGAACGACAAAGAACAGACAACATAAGTTTTTCATCGTCATAAGCAAAGGATTTCTCCCATCTGCACACTTGCAACAACTGAAAAATAGACTATCCTCCTAATGGAACTGTCAACTCATCTGGGTTGAGATGGGACAGAGTTTGAAACACTGACCAGCCAAAGGCTTATAAATGTGTCTAAGCTGAAAACTAGGATGTGTATAAGCTTCACTGAATGTTTTCCATAAATCTAGCTTCCAGTTTCCTTGAACGCTCATGTGGAACAGCACTGGTGGGATTTGGTCATCATACATTGGTCAATAGATTTTTGGGAGTCAAAACAGTAACAGATGGTTATAGGAATAGTTTACCTCAAAATTCTGTCACCCTGGGGTCTTTGGCATTAAAAAGTTTGAAAATCCAATGTTACACCATTTTGATTAATAGTGGATGGTCACAAAACATTTAAATACATGAGACTCTATACATATGGGCCAGTCCGATGCTGAGCACTTGAGGAAAGAGTAGTGGTATTTTGAGAAATATCTTGGTGTATTTTTGTCCATACAATGGAAATAAATAGACACCAAAACTCTTACCAATCCAGCTAACAAAAATATTTTTAATACAAAATATTTCACTCATGTTCATATTAAGTTATGAAATTTTTTTTTTAATGTTCTCTGAACACTCAAAATATCAATTTTTTAAAATGTTTTAAAAATGATTTTTTCTTGGTTATGAGAACGTTAAAGGAACATTCCATTACATCATTTTGCAAACATTATGGGAACATTACTTTTGAATGTTCTTTGAACATTGTGACATGGGCAGCTTACACATCTAGAAAGGCACCATCAATGCTGAAAGGTATATCCAAGTTCTAGAACAACATATGCTCCAATCCAGACGTCGTCTCTTTCAGGGAAGACCTTACATTTTCCAACATGACAATGCCAGACCACATACTGCATCAATTACAACATCATGGCTGCGTAGAAGAAGGATCCGGGTACTGAAATGGCCAGCCTGCAGTCCAGATCTTTCACCCATAGAAAACATTTGGCGCATCATAAAGAGGAAGATGTGACAAAGAAGACCTAAGACAGTTGAACAACTAGAAGCCTGTATTAAACAAGAATGGGACAACATTCCTATTCCTAAACTTGAGCAACTTGTCTCCTCAGTCCCCAGATGTTTACAGACTGTTATAAAAAGAGGGAATGCCACACAGTGATAATCATGGCCTTGTCCCAACTTTTTTCAGTTGTGTTGATGCCATGAAATTTAAAATCAACTTATTTTTCCCTTAAAATGATACATTTTCTCAGTTTAAACATTTGATATGCCATCTATGTTGTATTCTGAATAAAATATTGAAATTTGAAACTTCCACATCATTGCATTCTGTTTTTATTCACAATTTGTACAGTGTCCCAACTTTTTTGGAATCGGGTTTGTATATTTCACACAAGTTTTGATTCTGGTCCCTGCTTTTGAATCAATGTGCATTTAACGATGAGATGAGATCACAGCTACATGCCAAGAAAGAGTTTTCTGTTTTTGTTTTGTTTGTTTATTTGTTTGTTTGTTTGTTTGTTTGTTTTTTGTGGCCATCCTTTCTGAGAATTGATAGACAATCAATACTGAGCGTTGCTGGATGAACACATTAATTAATTGCGATGTTATTTCAGCTACATCAAGTTAAATCAATTATCGATCCAAATATTTAAAAGTACTTTAGTTCAACATGGTTTCCCAAACATTCCCCCCATCTGCCATTGGTCAGACAAACAGATAGTTCCATCCTAAACGCACACAACTGTTTGAGATGGTATTGCTGTCTCTAGCAAAAAGATCAATGTTTTGAAAGCACAACAAAGTCATAATGTTTCTACTTTACCAAGAAAACAACCAATAAATGACTTTCAGTTATCTCTGCGTATTAAAATAGGATACATTTTAACATTGAAGTTATATGCATCACATTCAAGGGGAAACCTTTTTCTTTTTTTCGCTCAGACTGAAAAAATCTAAACTTTATATTCTTTCTTTTAATCTGAACTGTATATTCCTATCTAATAAAGTAGTTTTACTTGAATTTTATTCTTGCAGCCAGTCCTGTCTTGATAATTAATGTGACACACTTTGCAGAATAAGAATACAAAAGGTTTTGACTATTTTTTTTATATCCACCCTGGAGATCAAGATGCTCTGCACTCATTAACAACCTAATTTTCTGTTGCAGATGCAAACCAAAGTGCATTAGAGGTGTATCATTACCTTAACAAGTCTTGTGGGTTATTTCTTTGTGTAAGGCCGAAGACACTGCTGACTCACAGTATAAACCAAACTGCCCACAGTCATATCTAATTGGCTGACAATGCTTATAAAAAGCCTGCACACTGTGGGTCAGTCCTTGAACATGATGATGTGACAGGGACTCTGAGGTGAACAAATCATTTCTGTTTCCTGTACAAAGACTATAGTGTGCTGCGGTGATGACATATTTTTGTAGGTTAACCCAGAAGTTAGCATCTCGCTGGTTCCCTCGACAAAAAACAAACAAAAAAAAACATTATTTTGGATTATTGTAGTTTAAGATTCTTAGATGTTTTGTTTATCAAATTTTGAAATCTAAATACAACTGTCATAGTTCAAATATGGTAACACTTTATTTTGATGGTCCCCTTTAGACATTCTGTTGACTATAAGTAACATTGCACCTACATGTCAACTAACTTTCATTAGAATATTAGTTAAGTATTAGTAGATTTTTAGGGGTAGGGTTTGTATAATATAATACATTGACATGTTGAACTTGCAAATTTACATATAGTCAGTTGGAGGACATGATATTAAGCAGTCTACTAATACTCTAATGAGAGTTAGTTAACATGTATGTGCAACGTTACTTAGTCAACAAAATGTCTAAAACAATGTTTCTGAACTGTTTTGTTCATGGGATCCACATTTCACATGGTCATATATATGAATTGAACAAAGCACATTTATTTCACAAAAAAACCACACAATACAAATATTAAAGCCATAAATATGTATCAATGCAACTTTCATGAAGTAAACTTTCACTAAAAGCCTTCCTTCCACCGGAAAAAAAATAGTCCCTGACCGTAAACAGCAAAAGAAGTTACATTATTATGCCATTAGGTGGTGGCAAAGACTGTCTTTATGAGTGTGTCAGTCAGTAGTGAAGACTTTTACATTGAAAAGACTGAATTGCTGTGAACACGGAACAAAATGCAACTGACAAATGCTTTGGCTAGTGCTGTCAGTCACGGGAAAACCCCTTAACTGTTAAAAGGACAAGATAATACATCAGACATTTAAACAAATTTTTTATAATGAACATTGGACTGACCTGAAGGAAATTGCTAAATCTGAATGCATGTAATAAACTTGCTCACTTGATCTCTTTCTCAACAATACTCTTCTAGTTCATAATACAGTAAGCTTCAATTGAACAATATCAACTGAGAACAAACAGTTTAAGTAGCTAAGAGGGGTTGCTAAGGGTGTTGTGTAGTGATACACAGAACCGTTGGGTTAAGCGGTCATAGCCGTGTTTTATTGTGAATAAAACACTGCTATTACTGTAATGTATTTGCACCAAAAAATGATAAGGATTTATGCTGATATTCGTCCAAAACCACACTTTGCCAGGGGTGTTTCCAAACTTTTGGAGGGCAGTGTATGTGTGACTACTTCTGATTTGTGTTTGATGTATGTATGACTGAATGTTTGATTAAAACTCTTCATGGCACCTCATAGTTTTTGTAACGTAGGTTTTGATAAGAACTTGAGCAAAAAAAAAGAAAGAAAAAAAATGTTAAATTGATCAAATTAATTGAATAAAATTAATAAATCTAATTTGATATTGCTGTTAATGAATGATGATAATAATATGTACAGTAGGAGGCAGAGATATCAATTTATACTTTTAGACATTGATTGACTAGTTTCTATATTATATTCTTTTGTTGTTGTTGTTGTTGTTGTTGTTGTTAAATGTAAAAGCAAGACAAAAAAATATTTTCAGCCATGAGCATTTTGCACAGGAAAATACACTGTCAGTAATTCTGGTGAAAAATGTATTTCCATCTTGAACATACTTGATTTCTGCAGTTTTTTTTTTTTTTTTTTTTTCACCCTCCAGTTTCTCTCTATCTCAGCCCTGGAAGACAGAAACTGTAGTCTCTACATCTGTGGGAGTTTTTCAAGCCAATCTTTCAAAGGGATTAAAAAATTGCCCCCAGCGTCTCCCTGAAGCAAACCTGCATTAGATTGATGGATACTCATTATTTTCTCATTTTGGTGCTCCACTGAAGTAGTACAAGGCTTAAACTCTCTCATTTGTGTAGTGGTAGATCCCTCCGTTGTGGTTAAACGGATGATTTCACTCCCACAGTGTGTGAGGTGGGTATAAAAAAGGCCAGTCTGGCCCATGCCCACAGGCTCTATCCCCATTCTCTTATTCTGCAAAGGTTAATGGTTCTAAAAGAAGTCAGAGAGCTCACCTTATTTATAGAATGTGTCCTTACAATGGTCTAATTTAACTAGAAATGAAATACAATTATGGTTAGAGTTATTATTTGAAATTTTGGTGATTTTTCTCTGAACTGTTTTCTTATGGTGTATAACGATAACCTTAGACAGACACTTTAAACATACTTTTAAGAAATCAGATTTCAGCTCACAACAACTGGACAACTCATTTACTGACAACTTATCTTAACCGCTCTCTCCAAGACTGTGGCTTTACATCTTTGAAACTGGAAATTTAAAGGTCCTCTATCTCAGCTTTACTGAGTTCTAAACCTTTCTTGAACCATGACTGAACCTTCAAAATGGGAACAGAGGGTCAGTGGTGACTGATGTCCTCTGACGTTTGCCTTATCGTGTCTCTCGCATGGGCAGTGAGAGGTAAAATGTCTTCCTCTCTTAAACAGTATGTGGCTCTTGGTGTTGAAAGAAACAGAAATTTTCAGACAAGCAAACAAAGAGAAAGTCTTTGATGTCTTTAAAATATGATACACATATTATAGTTTTTGTTTTTTGTTTTTTTCATAAACACACTAAAAATGGTATTTGAGGCTAAACATACCCTACCAACATTTGATCACTTAAAAAAAAAAAAAAAAAAAAAACACTGTTTTAAAGAACAAATACATTTTTCACACTTGCATTTCTGTTTATTTTTTTTTAAATACATGCTGAATACCCATATACTAAGTCAAGTCAGCTCTATTTCTATTGTGCTTTAATACATATTCACAATAGTAACACATTGAAATTCTCCTGAAAAGCAGCTCTAACAAGCCAATAATGTCATTGTTCAGCTCAAGTAAGTTCAATGTTGATTCAGTTTAGTTCAATAACTCGTTAGCCTCATAGCATAATTGCCTAAGTCATTCATTTTCAAATGATACTTAGGCAATTATGCTATGAGGCTAACGAACTGTAAAATTCATCAATTGTGAACATGTGTGCATACACACTGTATTTGGGCACATACAAACCCGATTCCAAAAAAGTTGGGACACTGTACAAATTGTGAATAAAAAGGAATGCAATAATTTACAAATCTCAGAAACTTATATTTTATTCACAATAGAATATAGATAACATATCAAATGTTGAAAGTGTGACATTTTGAAATGCCATGTCAAATATTGGCTCATTTTGGATTTCATGAAGAGCTACACATTCCAAAAAAGTTGGGACAGGTAGCAATAAGAGGCCGGAAAAGTTAAATGTACATATAAGGAACAGCTGGAGGACCAATTTGCAACTTATTAGGTCAATTGGCAACATGATTGGGTATAAAAAGAGCCTCTCAGAGTGGCAGTGTCTCTCAGAAGTCAAGATGGGCAGAAGATCACCAATACCCCCAATGCTGTGGCGAAAAATAGTGGAGCAATATCAGAAAGGAGTTTCTCAGAGAAAAACTGCAAAGAGTTTGAAGTTATCATCATCTACAGTGCATAATATCATCCAAAGATTCAGAGAATCTGGAAAAATCTCTGAGCGTAAGGGTCAAGGCCGGAAAACCATACTGGATGCCCGTGATCTTCGGGCCCTTAGACGGCACTACATCACATACAGGAATGCTACTGTAATGGAAATCACAACATGGGCTCAGGAATACTTCCAGAAAACATTGTCGGTGAACACAATCCACCGTGCCATTCGCCGTTGCCGGCTAAAACTCTATAGGTCAAAAAAGAAGCCATATCTAAACATGATCCAGAAGCGCAGGCGTTTTCTCTGGGCCAAGGCTCATTTAAAATGGACTGTGGCAAAGTGGAAAACTGTTCTGTGGTCGGACGAATCAAAATTTGAAGTTCTTTTTGGAAAACTGGGATGCCATGTCATCCGGACTAAAGAGGACAAGGACAACCCAAGTTGTTATCAGCGCTCAGTTCAGAAGCCTGCATCTCTGATGGTATGGGGTTGCATGAGTGCGTGTGGCATGGGCAGCTTACACATCTGGAAAGGCACCATCAATGCTGAAAGGTATATCCAAGTTCTAGAACAACATATGCTCCCATCCAGATGTCGTCTCTTTCAGGGAAGACCTTGCATTTTCCAACATGACAATGCCAGACCACATACTGCATCAATTACAACATCATTGCTGCGTAGAAGAAGGATCCGGGTACTGAAATGGCCAGCCTGCAGTCCAGATCTTTCACCCATAGAAAACATTTGGCGTATCATAAAGAGGAAGATGCGACAAAGAAGACCTAAGACAGTTGAGCAACTAGAAGCCTGTATTAGACAAGAATGGGACAACATTCCTATTCCTAAACTTGAGCAACTTGTCTCCTCAGTCCCCAGACGTTTGCAGACTGTTATAAAAAGAAGAGGGAATGCCACACAGTGGTAAACATGGCCTTGTCCCAACTTTTTTGAGATGTGTTGATGCCATGAAACTTAAAATCAACTTATTTTTCCCTTAAAATGATACATTTTCTCAGTTTAAGCATTTGATATGTCATCTACGTTGTATTCTGAATAAAGTATTGAAATTTGAAACTTCCACATCATTGCATTCTGTTTTCATTCACAATTTGTACAACTTCCAAAGTTGTCCCAACTTTTTTGGACTTCGGGTTTGTACATGTACGTGTGAGTGCTATGACAAACTCCTGTCCACTCCACTGCACACTGAGTATTTTACATTTTTCACATCTGTAGTTAGGCATTATATGGCTAATCATTTGATAGATTATGTGTAGAGTTACTATGCAAAAGAAGAGTTAATATAGTTTTGAATTAAGTGTTTTTGCAAGAGATGTGTGGGGTTTTGCATGTTAGTGTGCATGTTTTGTGTGAAGAGTTTCGAGAAATGTTTTCAAAGTCATGTTTTCAGAAATTGTGTGAAAAAAACTGTAAAACCAATATAAAATAATGTGTAATAAAATGAAATGGTAATCACATTAATGTTGATGTTTGCTCGTAACATGAGCATTTTGCAGAAATTATCTCAAAAAAGTGTGCTGATAATGATTTTGTGTTGCAGCATTGAAGGACAAAGGTACAGAAATATATAGAATAAGACAGAAGAGAGATAGAGGAGCTTGAAACTGAATGTCACCACCAACAGATTTGATTTTGGCAGCTTCGGGAGGGCAGTGCAGAGATGTGAGGAAAAGCGTGATGAGAATTTATGGAGGTTGAATACAACACAGCGTTCTGGATGTGCTTGACAGGTCATGTGGCAGCTGTGAACAGAACAAGAAGATTTTCTGCTCACATACTGCCCAATTTCTACTAGACTGAATGATGTTAAAGTGTTATTATGGTTAAAAGGAACACCCAGATTCAGAAAAGATTACCAGTTCACCATATTATTTAGTCTTACACACTGCTCATACAGTTCTGTAGTAGAGTTGTTTATCAGAGAGGAGTAATTTGTGACTAGGTCCAGAAATTTTTATCACACATGCAAGCAACAAATCTAGGTTTTTACAAAACGGCCCTTTTGATATAATTTTCTCCTAAAATCTAAATAGTGACTAAAACACCACAGTTCTATCAATAACATCTGATCCAGGATTTTATTGCATATCCAAAATGAGGTACAGTATTTGAGGTCATTTGAATTTAGCATATAAAGCCAGATTTACTAAACAGCTGATGCCAGAGCAAGGTGAGCGGCTGCTTGTATGCTTTGGCAGTTAATTGAAAGATTAGATGGGTTCACTCCACCCGAAATTACGTTTAGGAAATTGACTTCACAAGTTTGTTTGCCCATATAAACTTAAGGCTAATAAGGTTAAACGTATTTAGCTTGCTGTCTGCAGTGGAGGGGCTTGAGGAAGCAGCTTCAACTCAAGCTTAGATATATCCCCAAAAAGTGTGAATTAGGTTTAGGACAGATAGGAAGATTCACTTTTTAATTATGGAAGACCCCCCAAAAGGAGTAAGGAAAATGAGCGACGAAGATACAAGGTGAGGGACAATAGTAGCTGGACTCTAGAGGAAGTTTGAATGGGGCACTGCTGGAGCTGTGGTTTGTAGGAGGCTCCTGGGGAGCTGTAGGGGAATTTCTGGTGTTTTACTCTGGGACGCTTCTTGCTGTTGTGTTTATCATCTTGGAGTCAGTACTGTGGCAGTGATGCTCAGGATTTACTCCTGCGGGAGCTGTATTTGGAACAGCATGGCCTAGTGAGCTGTGGAGCTGTGTATGGGTATTTATTTTTAAATAAAGTTTGACATATCTTTCTGCTGTTTTATCGACCAGTGGCCAAGGTCAAGAATTTCGTTGGAAAATACATTAAATTTTGGTATGTTTTTTTTTTTTTTTTTACCAATCCCTATCGTATACCCCCAGAACACTTGGAGTATATGGCATGTGGAGCTGTGTTACTTCTGTGATACTTTTGCTTCTTTTTAAAAGCTTGATGCTAGTCGCTATTCACCGGCATTATATGGAACAAGTGCGAACAAGACGATTTTTTTTTTTTTTTTTTTTTTAAATCCTCCTTTTGTGGCCCATAAAAGAAAGAAGGGAAATACAGCATTAGAACAACACCAGGGTGAGTAAATGATGATTATTTATAATCTTTCAACTCATAAAGGGTTTAGTTCACCCAAAAATTTAAATAATCCCATTAATTTTCCTCACACTCAAGCCATCCTAAGGTGTATATGACTTTCTTCTTTCAGTCAAACACAACTGGAGTTATATAACGAATGTTACTGGGAAGCTAGTGATTATAGTCTATAAAGTTATAAATATTGATATTTTTCTTACAAAAATGCATCACTTTGCTTTAGAAGGCCTTTATTAACCCCTTGGAGCCGTATGGATTACTTTTATGATGGATGGAATGCACTTTTTTGGGCATCAAAATATCAATTAGTATTCACTCCCATTATAAAGCTGGGAAAAGCCAGATTTTTTTTTTTTTTTTTTTTTTGTAGGTGCAACCCTAGCATGTGTTAAGAGCAGGGAAAGAGCAAATAATCCCCTTATAGTGTACACCTAAGATAGCTTGAGGGCGAGTACATTTTTATTTATTTTTTTTTTTTTTGGGTGAACTAACCCTTTAACTTTATAGGTAGCACATACCTTTCAAGGCCCTTATCATACATTCAAGGCGCAATGCGATAAGGCCTAATCCATGACTGACAGAGTTTTTTGGTAGTTTCAGCTGGGGATGGAGGAGGGTCATCATTTTCACATCCAGTGCCCACGTTGTTTAAATAGCAAATGCTACTTGCGCTCATTTGCATGGGCATGCTGGTCTGAAATCGAGGTGTGTTCAGACACATTGTTGGCGTGTTGCTATTTTGGGTACACAAACTTGTTACACACACAGGGACATGCAGCAGATCTGATGCGAGCTTGACTGACGTAACCTGCCAGAACTGATGCTAACACTGGATTATTATTGTGTGCATAAAGATAAAAACGTCTACATGTCATAATGGATAGTCATTGCATGTATCAGAATTACCTATTATGAAGTAATGATGAATAAAATTGGCTAATTATATGACCAATCGTGACAATACACACATGTATTTAAACTGACTCATCAGGTTGAGGGTGTCTATATTCCGCCATGCAAATAACAATCTGCCATGGTGCAAGCGCACCTGGCATTTAAAGGGAATGGGAGATGATATTCTGATTGGTTTATTGCACATTAGGCACATTAGACTAGGTACAACCCTTTTGGACCATGCGCCTGGCACTGCGACCATTTTTTTCGTTGTTAAACTTGCAAAAGTGGATTCGGACAAGCCCTAAGTGCTTGCACCGTGCACTTTAGACCATGCACTTAGATTGTTAAAATAGGGCCCTTTATGTGAGCTACCTGATTTTTTATCAAATGACAAAAACAGTGACAACTTGGGGAATAACATTTCCTGTCCTATTAGTCTGTTCTTTGAATCCTTTAGCACGGTTGCCATCCTCCTGCACTCAAAGGGCTCATTTGCACATCCTTGGAGGCTCTGGGGTGCCATGGAAGTCATTCACCCAGGAACTGAGCATGCTTTTTTGGCCTGTTTCAGATAAGCTGTGGGTGTCTGTGCTAATGGCCCTCAATCTTGTTGAGTTCTGCCCACCCTCCCACAGCTCTCCTCTCCTAGCCTGAAGAATAAAAGGGACTGGCGCTGCCAGTGGAGTCATGCAGCGAGCGATCGGAGGGCTAAGTAGAGCACAGAAGCCATATAACGTTGGCCCACTGGTGTTCAAATTACAGCCATCATCCAAGTTTTATGCTGTAACATTCTGACCCAGATAGAACACCATTCTTGGCTGGTTTGTAGATACGATATTAGAATCTGTGATGTTTATAACAGTGGTAAGGATGTCTAATTTGGATGTCTGCCAGTCTGTATGGTGTGGTGTAACCTAGTGGCTAATGTTCTGGGCAAGCAACCAATAGGTTGTAGGTTCAAATCCCATAATAGGCAATCCATGAACAATCAGCCTAGATCTTAACCCAAGGTTTCTCCAAAGGGACTATTCCTTGAGTATACAGTATGTGCACTGCATTGGATGAAAGTGTCTACTAAATGAAAAGCTCTAATCAGCTTTCACTGTTTGTTTGTTTTTTTTCCATGAAAAATATCCTTGTAAAATTGAGAAGAATCTATATTTCCACAGTCTGTGACCCTTTACCATTTTATTTTATGATTTGATTTGATTTGATTTTCCACCCTCTCTCTGACCCATAAAACTTAAATGGGCATTTTTTGCTGCTGTGCCTTTAAGATGCCTATGTAAACATCCTCTTCGCATATGAAACTGTACAGTAAAATATTATAAACAAAGAACAACACATTAAAATACTTTAAATAATTATATCACAAACTCACAGCTTGCAAAAGTGTCGTAGGTATATGTGTGCCACACAAGTTTAATAGGGACAACATGGTGAAAGAGAGGCCAGATTGTAAACTTGTCATCTTTAAATCAAGCAGAGTGGCTGATGACTTTAAGATTTATCAAATGCTTATATGGCTCTTGTTCCATAACCTAAGAGTTATGTGACAAGAGGACAAAAAAAAAGGTTAGCTTCAGAATGAATCACTTACAAACCACATTCTGTTGGGTATGACCCACATTAGTATGTTTCCAGTGGGCCTAGTTCACTGTCCTGTTGACAGGAGCATAGTACGGGCAACATGAGGAGAGCTACTTGTGCATGTGCATGCAAGAGAGAACGATGGACCGGGAGAGTGAAGGAAGGAAGGAGGGAGGGAGAGAGGGAAAGGGAATGGAAGCAATTACCAGTGTGTGAGCATCTGAGGTAGATCCAGAGGCTCCAAACATCAATCTGCATGATCCCTCACACAAGCATGTAGTATATGATAAGAGTGCCCCCTTGTGGTTATGTAAGTAAAGCTTGGTTGGAAAGCTCAAGAGGTCAGGGCTGGCCTAGTTAACCCCTGCTGTCAAACATCATTATCTGCCTAAGTCCTATCTTAAGTGGATCAAAATGCAAAACGCACTCTAAAGGTTAAAAAAAAAATATATATATAATTCAAACTTACAGAAGGTGTCCAAAAACATTACATTAAAAGTGTAGCCTACTTAAAGGGATAGTTCACCCAAAAATGAAAATTCTGTCATCACTTACCCTCAAGTTGTTGTAAACATGTATGAATTCCTTTCTTCTGCTGAACACAAAAGAAGATATTTTGAAGAATGGTCGGAAACCAAACAGTTGATGGACCCAATTTTTTGTTTGTTCCTAATATAGAAGTCTATATGGGGTGAAATTTTTGGGTGAACTATCCCTTTCAAAGGTGTTAATAAGGTAACACTTTTAAGATAAAAGTTAGCTTATAAAAAGAAGTGTACTTTTGTTTCAGAAGGTGATACTTATAATCTTTTGCACTTGAATAAAGCATGCAGATTTATGAGGAATGACTGTTATTGAGCATAACAACATCCCTTCTCTTTAATTTTTTAAAATTACATTTTTACATTTTTTTTTTAACTATTGGGCTTCAACTGGACTTAAATTTTGCCTGGAAATAACTTTCTCCATATACTTATATCAGAAATGCTAATAGCAAAGTAATGCTAATATCAAGATTAAACTTGGATCTATATGTAAATAGTATTCAATATTATGATCATTTTAAGCACTGTAATTGTTTAACTTTAGTCATTAAGATTTAAATAAGTTGAATAAATTAAAAAGACCACTGAAGCAGTTTTTGTTTTTGTTTTTTCATTTTTTAACACTGATTTAATGGTTTGTGATACTTTGAGTAGAAGAAGGTCTAAAGTTTCTTTTTAAAATCACATAAACTTTTTATTTTGTTTCATAAAGTCTGTGTGCATCACTCCCAGAAAAGTGTTCTGTCTTTTAAGTTATGAAATTAGAAAGTATGCCTCTTCTCCTATCATTTGCACACTCAGCAAACTGCCTGTCTCTGCCTCTAACTAGTTCTCAAACTTTACATAGTGCCTACAGTAAAAGCACAGATAGCACTGTCATTACCATTAACACTAAGGTCAGCACTTTCCAATAGGTTTAATATACATATAGAACTGAGAGCAACACTGAGAATGTGGTTCTGAGGACACTATTACTACTTAGAAAATACTTCTAATTCCATCTTTTTGGGCATGTCATTTGAACATGATCATCTGGTTTTACACAAACTTGTGGAGTACATGAAGCTTGAGGGCTGTTTAATTTGTAATTAAAAATCTAATTTTTCACTTATTCTGATTCTCAGACTTCTTCAATTCATCCTTGTTGTGGTCTTTTTACCCTGATGTGTTTCAATAATGAATTAAATGAAAATTATGAACTGCTGTAAGGTCAAGAAGTTTCAGTGTCACATGATCCTTCAGAAATCATTCTAATATGCTGATTTCTTCTTCTTCTTCTTCTTCTTCTTCTTCTTCTTATTATTATTATTATTATTATTATTATTATTATTATTATTATTATTATTATTATGTTAAAGTTTTATTCAGCAAGGATGCGTTAAATTGATTAAAAGTAGCAGTTATTTTGAATTTTCTATTCATCAAAGAATCCTGAAAATGTATCATGGTTTCCACAAAAAAAATAAGCAGCTTTTATAAAAAACTGTTTTCAACATTGATAATAAGAAATGTTTCTTGAGCAGCCAGTCAGCATATTAGGATGATTTCTGAAGGATCATGTGACACTGAAGACTTGAGTAAAGAAGCTGAAAATTCAGCGTTGACGTCACAGGAATAAATTACTTTTTAAAATAGAATAACAGTATTATTAAATTAATTATTTCACACTCACAAAAAAAAAAAAAAAAAAAATGTTTACTGTATTTTTTAATAAAATAAATGCAGCCTTAAGGCCCATTCACACCAAGAACGATCATTTGTGATGAGTAGTGCAATTACTTGTTTCATTTTGCAAGGCACCTAACTTTTCTGCAGCAGTTTATTTCTGCTACAAAAGAAGCACTATCGCCATCTACAGGGCATTGAAGTGACGAAAGCTATATCTTGTGCATTATGCCATTAAGCCCAAAATATACTTCACTTCTTACGTGCATATGAGGGTCAGCGTACAGTGCGCGACTCGAATTTCATCATCAGAAGAGTATGTGTATACTGTATGTGCACCACCAAATTTTTATAACCGCGTATATTTGTACGCGCAGGTCGCACGTGCACATTTTTTTAATTTATTTATATATTTTTTGTAGTAATTAGTTTATCAACAAGGTGGCAACCGTGCCCTGGGGGCCACCCAGGGCACAGCGACCATTTTTTCCGTTGTTAAACTTGCAAAAGTGGATTCGGACAAGCCCTAAGTGCTTGCACCGTGCACTTTAGACCATGCGCTTAGATTGTTAAAATAGGGCATTTTTTTAATTTATTTATATATTTTTTGTAGTAATTAGTTTATCAACAAGGTGGCAACCGTGCCCTGGGGGCGTCGATTCACAAGGTAGTCAAAGAAAAACTGCATAAACAGAACAGAGCGGAACGCATGCAAGCTACAGCAATTAATGGAGGCCTACATAGACAAAGAGATTGTGCAAAGAGGTTAGAAAGTATCCTCATTTCTAAAACTCTAGCAAAGATGTTTGGCATGAAAGAATACAAAGATATTTACATGGATTGTAACTCGTGGCGAGAGATTGCTCGAAACTGCGAATGCGTCGAACGCCTGTGTACGCGTACGAGTCAAATGTATACTTTGCAAGGCTGTGTGTTCGACTGAGTGCACACGCTTGCGTATGCATAAAAAAACAAAGTATACTTGGGCTTTCTCACCCAAACTTATCAACAAAGCTACTTTACTCGAATGGGAGTGCATTAGTATTTGTGAATTGCAGGTGTTTGATTTATGAGATGAGGTCATGACTGCAGCCGAAACCAGCATATCCAGTGCAAGTAGGCTTTGACTATTCAATTTTATACTTAACATTATTTTATTTATCCATTATATTGAAGAGACCCTTTTGAAAGATATCAGTTTACTTATGCCCTTTTGGAGTACTTGAGTTTAACTGAGACTGGAGTGTCTATAGACATTTAACAGGCTTTTGTGCCGATTGCAATATTGAGGTGTTCAGTTTTATTTTGATTTTAGAAAATAAACATGTTTTTTTCTTGTATTTTCACTGGCATGTCTCTTAGGTGTTGAGGACTAGTGCATCTTTGAGCTTACGTTCAGTACAAGTAAAAGCACTATAAAGTACTATTAAAATCAGATACTCTAGGACTTTTACTCAAGTCATAACTTGTAATGGAGTCATTTTCACTGTAAGGTATCTGTACTTTTACTCAAGTATGGGTTTCAGGTACTCTTTACACCTCTGGCAGAAAGTCCTCTTTTTTGAGCAAATATCCAGAGTTAGACAGAATTATTATCAGATTATGCAATTGCAAAACCCTCTCCTCTCTTGATCACCACTGCAATTATTGCACTTTACTCCTAATGCAATTGCCAGATGATCGTAAGGAAAAGGACAGTCTGTTAATGTTTTTGGTAGGTAATATAATAGCTTGGACATGAACTGCCTGCATGAACTATGCATAAAGGGAAAAGACAGTTAACTATACAACATCTGACAGTATTTTCACTGGTTTATGGAAAGGAAAAAGTGGTTCTTAGCTGGAAGACTTTTATTCATTTACCAGATGCTTTTATCATAAACAACTTTGCGTTCATGATACCTGTATATAGAGCTCACTAGGACAGTGATACTTGCTTTGTAGGACGTAAATTTGTTTAACTTTTTTTTTTTTGAAGGTCAAATTATAATAGCCTTGTGAACATTTATTGTGTGAAAATGATACATTTTAGTCCCCAAACGGCAGCATCTTGTGCAGTCTGGACATGAGTGAGTGCTTTTCAGGCAACACGTCTGAAAATAAGCTACTAGTTTCTATGACAAACCATCTTTGTTTACTGCAGAGATTCTACAGTGGCATGGGAAGGGTCCTGTTTTTGCTCATTAACATGTGTCACCTCATGAATCGGATAATGACAGGTCAGTTTCAGCACTTGCAGTGATGGACAATGACACTGAGGAAGCATCAAGGACTGGAGCTGTCAGTAGAGGAGTGGTCATGTCACTTAACCTGTGCAAATGCACTTATGTACCCACGCAAGCAGGAGAACACTAAAGGGACTTCAGAAATCACCAAAAATCATCATATATTTCAGTTATCTCCATCAAATTATCACTACCAAGAGTCAACAACCTCACCGACAGTTGAGAATGAATAGCACACTTTTTATAAAGCAAATCTTCCAACATTACTGAACACAAACCACTACATGCCTTCTGTCACCTGTGGCCGGTTGCATGAACTGCTCAGACTAGTCTTAATAGTTAGTAATCTAATTGTTTTTCTTCAAGATTTCAAGGTTTTAAAGTCCCCCTGTAGTCAATAATTGTGTCCCTTAAAACTAATCTTTGATCAATTACATATTTAAACGTTTTTTCCTGTGGAAAAAAAAAAATTGCTTAATGTTTTAAAATATATCTTGAATGTAACTTCCTCACCCTTGCCTCATTTAAAGGTGCCCAAGAATGCTTTTTCACAAGATGTAATATAAGTCTAAGGTGTCTTCTGAATGTGTCTGTTAAGTTTCAGCTCAAAATACCCCATAGATTTTTTTAAATTAATTTTTTTTAACTGCCTATTTTGGGGCATCATTAACTATACACTGATTTTTTCAGCACGCCGCCCCTTTGAATCGCGTGCTCCCTGCCACACGAGCTCTCGACTATATTACAGCGCATTTACAAAGTTCACACAGCTAATATAACCCTCAAATGGATCTTTACAAGATGTTCATTCATGCATGCTGTGTGCATGCTTCGAATCATGTGAGTAAAGTATTTATTTTGATGTTTACATTTGATTCTGAATGAGTTTGAGGCTGTGCTCCGTGGCTAACGGCTAATGCTACACTGTTGGAGAGATTTATAAAGAATGAAGTTGTGTTTATGCACTATACAGACTGCAAGTGTTTAAAAATGAAAATAGTGACGGCTCTTGTCTCCGTGAATACAGTAAGAAGCGATGGTAACTTTAACCTCATTTAACAGTACATTAGCAACATGCTAACGAAACATTTAGATAGACAATTTACAAATATCACTAAAAATATCATGTTATCATGGATCATGTCAGTTATTATTGCTCCATCTGCCATTTTTCGCTGTTGTTCTTGCTTGCTTACCTTGTCTGTGCACAGATCCAGACGTTAATACTGCCTTTCCTTGTCTAATGCTCGAACATGGGCTGGCATATATGCAAATATTGGGGGCGTACATAATAATGATCCCGACTGTTACGTAACAGTCGGTGTTATGTTGAGATCCGTGTGTTTTCTGGAAGTCTTTTAAACAAATGAGATTTACATAAGAAAGAGGAAGCAATGGGGTTTGAAACTCAGTGTATGTCTTTTCCATGTACTGAACTCTTGTTATTCAACTATGCCAAGATAAATTACATTTTTGATTCTAGGGCACCTTTAATATACACGGATCTATGAATATGATAATTAGCCCCGCCTCCACTCACTCGCACAAGCTCAGACGAGATCCACTCGGTCAACTTACTGAGGTAAATGTGTCCGATGTAAAATTGTGCATAACGGCTATTAATATGATTAGCGTTTTGCTTGACTATGTTGTCAAACAGCTAATAATGTGTTGATGTAATGACGCTGAGGCGGCGTTAGAATCCATATGCAGTCGTTTAATGTAATCCACAGCAAACAAATCCAAATCGACAGGCAGGTAGCATAAACGTGAGGCAGGCAGAGGTAGAAACACAATAAGGCAGTCCAATCCAAACAACAGATCAAAGGGGTAATCCAAAAAGCAGAAACAGAACTAAACGGGCAATGGTCATACACAAGATAGCAAGACAATGATGATATAAACTCTTGGTAAGGCAGGTTAACTGGCAATACTTCGCAACAGCCTGATAGCCTAGCCATGCTTGACGGTGCGTTCCAAACGGGATATATCGCCCTCCGAAGGGCACTTCAGAGTGAAAATAATCATGGCCGCCATGTTGAAGGGTCGTTCCAAACCAAAGTGCTCAAAACTGGCCACTTCAAAGGGTCCTTCGGAATGAAGGATTTCAAAGGGTACAAATGATGGACATTTAGGGCCCCCATGATCCTTTGCACAGGGAAGTTCTTTGACGTCACAGAATGGGTACAGGAGGTTAGGAGTTCGATTTTACCTATAAATATATATACGTATAAATGTATATAGTATTTTTCTATACTATTGTAATATTTATACGAGTTAGATTTGGTACATTATTATGGTCAAAACGACATTGTACTTCAACAAAAATACTTTACAGCTCCCTTTATCAGTCCATTCAAATGTTTAAAATACATAGACACAATATAGCCTACATGCGATAAACCTAAAATAAATAAATAATCTAACGTTAAACAAAGGGCGCAGCTTGCACAATTTACTCCTCTTTGATTGTCTCGTTAAGATGACGCTGAAGTGCGTTCCAAAAGAAGAGTTTTGTTGACCCCTATACCCTTCACCCCTTTGAAGCTCTCACTCCGGAGGGTAAACCCTTTGAAGGGATTAGGGCATAGTGATGAGCCCTTCCGAATGGAACGCAGGGTAAGGCTGCGTCCGAAAACTGGAAAATGCTGCCTTCTGAGGACACATTTCAAGGTAGGAAGGCATCAAGGCATGTCCGAATCCAATGTTAGCTTCACTTCCTGTCTCATGAGATACCTTCCTCAGATCGATTTTTGAAGGAAGCATGGATGTATCCTTAGCTGCCTTTGATATCCCACAATCCAGTGCTTTCCATTCTGTGACAGTTGAGCTAGAAAAATAAAGATGGCGTCCGAAAGTTGCGTTTGCTGCTCAGTTTGTATATAAATGTACGATTTTGGCCAACAATATTTCAATTACTGTAATAATTAAATATTTGTTTAGTTCTCACCAAAGCTTGCACTATTTTGCTGTAGATCATTAAACTATTACGCTGCCTCAGAAGTCTGTCCGAAATCAGTTTCATGAGGTGCCTTCATGCACAAACGCTGCCGTACAAGTCATTCTCTTATAAGACAGCGAGGCAGCAAGACAGCTACCTAGGTTTTCGGACGCAGCCTAAATGTCCCACAAACAGGAAGTAACTCATGAAGCAGAGGGAGCGGCACACAGTCAGTACTCGGGAGAGGGCTCCCTCTGCTGGCGTGACGTTACAGTTGATAATGTTACACAAACCATGCTGCGTCCCAATTCGCATACTATCCATCCTAAATAGTATTCGAAATTAGAATTAGTGTGTCCCAAATCGTAGTATGTTGAAATGAGTATTCCAAAGATATCTGGATGGTCTTATTTTTCTGGTTAGAATCCAAAGTGCAGATCCGTGCACACTCTAACGGTTAATATTGGCCATAACACATTGCGCTGTGAATGAGGATTCGATTAGAACTACAAATACAAATAAAAAGTGTATAAAAAACTACAAACATGACCAGGGGTAGACAAGTTCGGTCCTAGAGAGCCACTGTCCTGCAGAGTTTAGCTCCAACCCTGAAAAAAAAACCTTCAGCTGCCTATAGCCTTAGTAAAGGGGTTTGAGTGATTAATAATCAGTATCTAATCTGACGAAAAGATATTAAATGTTAGCCACATTATAGTTGATCTGTAAAAGCATTGTGAACTTTTATAATGATGCGTTTGGTCATAAACTTTTAAATGTATCATTATGCAAAGATGAGGAGAGTTCT
Source organism: Megalobrama amblycephala (assembly GCF_018812025.1). NCBI lineage: Eukaryota > Metazoa > Chordata > Actinopteri > Cypriniformes > Xenocyprididae > Megalobrama > Megalobrama amblycephala. The sequence continues at coordinate 7,703,683 of NC_063054.1, forward strand.
CCACACAAAAGACCCATGACTGGCAGATCAACGTACGACTACATAAAATAGTGGAATTATGTAAAGTCGCATTTTAATCATCAAGTATTATATATATATATATATATATATATATATATATATATATATATAAGCAAGTGATTTAGTCAGTGATACGGTAATAGTGGTAGATTCAAGGGCCCAAGAGTCTCTTCAGAACCTTCTCTCTTTAAACTGATTTTAATTGCTCTTGGATTCCCCTTTGACATCAATTTTCCAGCACATTAATTCAGCACATCTAGTCAAGACCTCCAAAGACCCACATTCATTTTCTGCACTAGCGCTACACTCAAGCACACATACCTGGTCATCATGTCTATCAAAACCTTTGAGTCTATAGTTTGATATTTCACTGATCTATTTTTTCTTCAGCTTTAAAGCGTCAAGAGAACTCTCTATCTAGTTAAAAAATAATCATTACTGTAATATTTCTCTCAGGGGGTGAATGTTTTTGGAATCTGGGTGATTATGAAAGAACAAATAAAACATTAGATCACTTTGTGTGTGATTTATAGTGTGATTTATAGCATATAAAAGCATGCTCTGCTGAATCGAAATAGAAGCTGTGGAAAAGAATTGTTTTGGTAAACATCTAAGTCATTTTTCTAAGTCTAGTGGGAAAAATTACAGAAACAGTATCCGTCACAGTATGAGAGCTACATTAGCCTCTGAATCCCTGGCAGTATATGAAATGGTACAATGGGAGAGCCATTATGTAGAAATGTTCAATTGCTGTTGAGTATGTATTAGTGTATGTGATTTTCCTCTGGGTGCTGCCATTTTAAAGTGTGTACGTGGCCCCACTCAGGGAATTATGGTCCCTTTTAACAGAAATCTTCATACCTGTCACATTGATCGTGCTGAACATAGTACCTGATTCTAAGTGTTCTTGCAAGGTCTCACCATGGCAACTGGCACAATGAAACCTTGCAAAAATAGAACTCTCATAGGTAGTGCACCCTTTTTTCTCACCTTTTATTTCCACTTTTATATGGCAAAATCTGCTCTTTTCTCCTTTCTTAAAAATTCCTTAAAGAGACTTATATGGGGATGAATAAGGAAACTTGCTGTGAACTGATGCTAACAAACACTTATTCGGTTGTTAATCAGCAACTGTGTCCATTTCTTTCAATAAATGAATAAACTAAAAAAAAAATGTGAATCCTTTATTCAATTATTCAGTTACTCGTAAGACCCTGAGGGAGAATAAAAAGGAACTCAAACCTGTGAGACCTCAGGTTGCAATGGAATCTAGGTTGATGTTTTTCTTTTTTGTTATGCAAAGGTATTTAAAACTAGACACATTCTGAATTGGTGTTGCCAGTGGGAATAACATTTCAATGAGACATTAAACACATTAAACATTTGTTTGATGAAATGCTTTTCTCAGGGTGATTGCTGTGGACTGAGTTGGCTGGTGGTTCTTGTATTTGCTGGTCAATTCAGATTGTTCTTCTATAGCAATTTTCACAATATAAATTCCAATTTGGTCCTGGCATGAGCCCCAGTAGATAAAATTTTTACGGATAAGTCCTTGTATAACAAAACAAGGGAATATTAACCAGTTGAGAAGTTTCACCTTCAGAAATCAAGTCATGTGTCCCATGTTCTATTATTTGTGGCCATTTGCATAAAGAGACTGTCCTCTTCCAAAAAACGACCCTATAGGTCATTTTTTCAAGCACCTTATTACGACCTATATTTACGTTTTAAAGTCATGCGCCCTCTAGCTGGCGTAAAAATAATGACAGTGTCCAATCAAAAATGCGTGTTCATTTAAATGCAATGTGTGGACTTTTTACACGGTCCTTTACCCGCAATTTGTCCTATATCCATTTAGCAAAGCTTTTTTTTTTTTAATTAACGACTACACCTACCTCAACCCTAAACCTACCCTTGGTGATTTATAGTGCATATGTAACGAAGGCCAGCTAGTAGTTGCTGTGCGAGTAAACCTCACTCCTCTGATCTCAAGAGATGCTCTAGTGACTGACTCTAGAGGTTGCAGCCTTTAGTCTCCTTGTTAGAGCGTCCGACTCCCACGCCGGAGACCTGGGTTCGAGGCCCGCACAGAGCGGGGCGAGTAGGACCTGGGTGAGGGGTTACATTGGTGCCATGACCCGGATGGGAGTGAGGTTTAGGGGGGTGAGTGTAACGGAGGCCAGCTAGTAGTTGCTGTGCGAGTAAACCTCACTCCTCTGATCTCAAGAGATGCTCTAGCGACTGACGCTAGAGGTTGCAGCCTTTAGCCTCCTTGTTAGAGCGTCCGACTCCCACGCCGGAGACCTGGGATCGAGGCCCGCGCAGAGCGGGGCGAGTAGGACCTGGGTGAGGGGTTACATTGGTGCCATGACCCGGATGGGAGTGAGGTTTAGGGGGGTGAGTGTAACGGAGGCCAGCTAGTAGTTGCTGTGCGAGTAAACTTCACTCCTCTGATCTCAAGAGGTGCTCTAGCGACTGACGCTAGAGGTTGCAGCCTTTAGCCTCCTCGTTAGAGCGTCCGACTCCCACATCGGAGACCCGGGTTCGATGCCCGTGCAGAGCGGGGCAAGTAGGACCTGGGTGAGGGGTTACATTGGTGCCATGACCCAGATGGGAGTGAGGTTTAGGGGGGTGAGTGTAACGGAGGCCAGCTAGTAGTTGCTGTGGGAGTAAACCTCACTCCTCTGATCTCAAGAGATGCTCTAGCGACTGACGTTAGAGGTTGCAGCCTTTAGCCTCCTCGTTAGAGCGTCCGAATCCCACACCAGAGACCCGGGTTCGATGCCCGCGCAGAGCGGGGCAAGTAGGACCTGGGTCAGGGGTTACACATATACACTTTATGAGCACATGCGTTCCCTGGGATCAAACCCACAATCACACGATTGCATATTGTTGTATATTGCAATGCTCTACCAATTGAGCCACGCGAAACTCAAAATATGACACAGATAAAAGGGTACGGTGCATTAAAATGAAAGTGTTCTGTTGTCGACAGGGTCGCAACTTTAGCAAACGCTCCTATGGGTTGTATTTCAGGGACCTACATGGGCGTATTGGTTGGAGGACATGTTGTGCATAAACTGCTTGAAGCTAGTTTAAGAATGTTTTTTTTCCCTGTTGTTTTGGAGGGTGTCCTACTATAACTTGGCGGATCCAAAATGGTCAATATTCATATTCATGCATTTTATTCATATTTTATGTTAATCATTTATGGCTTGTGATTTATCAATATTTCTTTTGATTTCATATATTCATGTACTCCTACTCTATATATTAATCCTCATCATATTTTCAAGTATTTACTCTTTATTGTACCCTTTATGGTTATTATGCTTTTATATTTAAGAGTATGTATGCTTGTTATATTTAATTGTTCTTCAAGTGTTTTAATGTGACAGATCATGTTGACACATTTGTGGTTAGATACTGGATGTTTGCCAAGTACTGCAGAAGTGATGTTTTACGGAATTAGTTGCTCATTTGAACTCGATGTACTTTTCTATCAAAATATGTCTGTTTCTATTTCTGCTGACATGTGATAATGTAAGATTTGACATCTGACCAGTCTTTGACCTTTTCTTATTAGAACAAAACATAAGTTTGAGTGGGATGTAAATTTCCCTATGCTTATGGTATAAAATGGACTGAGTCATTGACAGTTTAGCTTTTTCATTTGCTTTTCTTTGCTCTGCTCTTTTTGCTTCTCACATCTCTTCTGCATCTTCATCTTCTGCTTCTTCTCTTCTAGCTCTCATTTCATTCTGCAAATGTCTTGATTTTGTTCCTTCTTTCTGTATATTCTGATCTTCATCTATTAGATACAACACTCTGGATTTTACAATACTCTAAATTTTATTATTAACTATTAATTACTTAATGAATTTGTTTGTCTCTATAATTTTTAATTGATAAATTTGTTATTCCTTATTCAAATTTAATCTCTGACATAATCATTGCTGGACTGCCTGGATCTAATTTTCTCAAGTTTTTGCATCAAACTTTAGATGCATCCAAGGTCAAAAATCACTTTAATTTTCTCATAAAATACATTGCAGCATAACCTCTTCCCTCACAGTGTCTGAAACGGTTTGATAAAGGATTCAAGTCTCTCTAAACCCCTATTTTGCCGGAATGAGAGTATAGTTCCTAGCCATATCGGCCTAGAAAAGCGCAACTTTTCATTTTCCGTCGGTCTTCAGTACACAATCTAATCAGATTCAATGAACTATGCTAAGCTATGCTAAAAGTGGTACCGCCAGACCCGGAGACCGGCTGAATCGACTCGAAAACGGTAAAACTCAACTGTTTAACTCTAGGGGAGTTGGAAAATGAGCCTATTTTCAAAAAAAGTGGAGTGTTCCTTTAAAGTGCATGTCACAAACGAAGCTCCCACTAACATATGTGAATTTCAGCTCTGGGTGCTTCCTCAGCACTTAAAGGATTAGTTCATTTTTAAATGAAAATTAGCCCAAGCTTTACTCACCCTCAAGTCTTTCTAGGTGTATATGACTTTCTTCTTTCTGATGAACACAATCAGAGATATTTTAATAAATATCCTGACACATCTGAGCTTTATAATGGAAGTGAGCGAAACCCAAGAGTATGAAGCTGAAGAAAGTGCTTCCATCTACATTCATCCATCACAAACGTGAACTCCACATGGCTCCAGGAGGGTTAATAAAGGTCTTCTGAAGCGAAGCTTTATTTGTGTAAAAAAAATAAAAATAATCATATTTAAGCAAGTTATGCAGTAAAATATCTAGCTTCCACTTCCAGTATTCGCCTTCCGTATTCAACGTACCAAGGAAGTGTAAAACTCTTCCAGTTCAAAAATCTGACGCTACGTCCTACATCTTCCCTTTTCAACTTACGGAAAAAGTGTAACTGACGTGATGCCAGTTTACACTTTCTTTGTGACTTGAATACGGAAGGCGGTCTGGCGGAAGCTAGATATTTTACTTCATAACTTTCACTTCATTTTTTCACACAAACACATCGCTTCACTTCAGAAGGCCTTTATTAACCCCCTGGAGCCACGTTTATGATGGATGGATGTGGATGGAGGCACTTTCTTCAGCTCATTCTCGTGAGTTGTGACCCCTGTTCACTACCATTATAAAGCTTGGATGCATCAGGATATTTATTAAAAAATCTTCGATTGTGTTCATCAGAAAGAAGAAAGTGATATACACCTAGGATGGCTTGAGGGCAATCTTTGGTGTATCAGCTACAACTACAGTGTTTGACAATCAGCTGTATTGCACACTACATAAAAAGGTGATATCCAAAAAAGCATAATAGGGGAACTTCAGGTTTGTTATATAAAAATGAAGATTGGTCTAAATTGATACTGGCGCCTGACATGCGTGATGCCCGGCACAAAATGACGAGTTGCAGACAGTAAATTGATGCCCTGTTCTATTTCTGATGTACTTCATGCTTCTTCTGAAAATGGGTTGCATCCGGCATGGACAGTTTTAGCAAACCAGTTTGAAAAAGTTTGTGAATCAGTGTAAACCACAGCTTACTCACTCAATAAAGCATATGGAGTGGTTTGTCACTGCATAAAACAGTTATATGATATTTTAAGACAAAATAGGTGCTGAATGAAGTAAATACATTTACCAACAGTCAACTAAATCAACCTACAAATGACTATTTTCCCACAACGAAAAACATCTTTATGAGGGACAGTTCTAGGAGTAGCTATCACCCTTTTTTAGTAATGTTGACTCCTTTAATTGTCCTCAGAATGAAAGCTGGATCTCAGTACCATGGTGTATATAAAAATACCATGGTATTCATGCCATCACAGTATAGTACTGTCATTGTAAGCTATTTTGAAGGTAATCTTAGATCATGGAGCAAGGGAAAACACAGACACAGAGTTTTCCATATGGCCGGTTGGAAGCTAGAATAGTGTATTACAATGTCTGCTGCTTCTTCTCAGTTCCTTTTTGTAAACTGAGGTTAAAAAGACACAATCTTTCCTTTGTTAAACTTTAAAAAGCTTGGCTACCATCAATCTCTTGTTACCACCTAATATATTCCACTGACCATACCAAGGGTCTTGTTTTATTGTGATCAGAGAGAATATGCAAAACATAAGGACTAATGGAATAGAAGAAGAAATATATTATGTAACCAGAAAAGGTGTGTAAAATTGCTCGCTCAGTTTACAACTCCTGCAGCTGCCGTTAAATGCTTAATGAGTTATACAGAATTCTGCTCAGGGTCATCTGAAATGTAGTTCTGTGCCCAGCCTTTGCTCAAGGTAAAAAATGAGACAGTGCTATTCTTACATTTATGCTTCCCTTCTCACCCTTACTAGCTCCCAAAGAGTTGTAATTTATCTACAACATTTGGTGAGTCGTCTAGGTATATGTTTCTAAATTGACTGTCTAGACATGGTGTGGTACAGAATGAAGACAAGAGAGGGACAATGAAATGCTCAGGGGAGGCTCTTATTTAATAGAACGCACATTTTGCCCTTGGTACTGAGTAATCACTGTTGCCAGAGCTTACATAGATGGTCTGGCTTCTAAATAAACGCATATAAATGTCTCACTGCTTTTAATAGCCACCAGCCTGGCAAAGGACAGAATTTTGTACACAAGCACAATTTTTTTTTAATAATAATACTAAAACATATTAAAAAGCATAACAGCACAATTATGGGTCACTGGGAACTTCATGGACATTTTTATGCACAGATCCAATTTAATATGAACATAATACATAATATCATAAAAGTGTTTTTGATTTGATTAATATGGGCTTTCTGCAGTTTCATTACCACATTTTCAAACTGTTTCCTTGGCCACTTTTCTAAATACTCTTATGGAGAAGAAAAAAAAGGATTTTTTGAAGGATATCGGTTTACTTCATTCTTGTGCTTGTTAAAATTTGCTCTTAAGAATCAGTTTGGACCAGTTTGAACCTTCCCAATAAAAATGAATGAATAAAATTGAATCAAGCAATTTACATTTGTGTTCTCATCCAAATGTTTCATATGATGAGTGTAATTGCTGTGCATACCGTAAAACAGGAACTTATTTTAAAGTTTAGCTCATCTAGCAGCATACCAAAATCTACTTTTCTCACACTGAGCAAAGCAAAGAGTAACCTATAGGCTACACAAATGAAATGGTCATGAAGCTTCAAGTAGTTTTAGACCATTTTTGCTGTTAATTAAATGGTTTTCTTTGTAGAACGGAAACCCGTTACAGGAATAACTGTTTTAAAACACTCTGGTCACTAGCTTATGAGTTGTAGATTACTTACAGTTTGGTTGCAACTGAGTGACATACTTGGGACTTTCACACCAGGTAGTTATAGGAACTAGTCACCAGGGCAGTCCCCTAGGGTCAGTTTTTCTGGTTGCATTCTCACCACCAGTAGGAACTCTGAAATGGCATAATCCGGCCAACAGTGAACTGTGTTTTTGTTGTGTCGTGGGTTTCTTGACAACGGAGATGGAATGTAGATGTATAAGTTATGCAATTGAAAGAGCAAAAAAGGAGGGCAAAAATACTAAGGGCCAGATTTACAAACAACCCTCTTTTGGCGTTAAAAACTACTTTCAGGATTTACTAAAGACACGCAGTAAAAACACAGCGCTGAAAAGGCGTGGATAGTTATTTTTGCGACTGACCTTATTGCATATGCATTTGTAGGAGTTTCCCTTTCAGTGGCAAAATTTATGGGAGGAGAGTATTAAAATGAATCATGCAAGGTGATTTACTAAGGTTTGTGCTAGTCAAATTACTGGTATTTGCATCATTATTTACCACTCCAAAAAAGCATGTCTTAAACCAGACACTAATTTGTGCTGCTCTTGGTAGATTGCTTTGGTCAATGTTTTTTTTTTTTTTGGAATTGCACTCTCACGCTAACTTGTCCTGTTTAGTAAATCTGGCTTTAAAACTCCTACAACAACTTGCGGTATATATCATCTCAACGACGCAGACAAAGGCAACAGGTAAATGCCATTAACATTAGCTTTCTGTATGTTTATGTCTTATCACTGTTTTCCATGTTCGTAGAGTTAGTTCATGGGAATAAGCAAATGTAAACAGTGCGTTTACACGGCTTTTTAAAAATGGTGTTTCGGTATATGGCAGGCATTCAGCCAATCAACATACACTTCATTGTCAATAGTGGTTCCTATTGTGCTAGGTTAGACCTTATTCTGAAGTAAGAGCTAATACCACAAACACACACAAAAAAGGCGTTCCTATAATTAAAATCATTCCCAGTTCCTGCTGTGCGAACACATCAAAAAGCAGGTACTTCTGCCTATAGTTATAGGAACTATGAAAAGGTTCCTCTGCTGCAAAAGCTCATACAGTAGCTGGTTGAGAGTATCACTAACCAGGTCCATTTCCTCAGAGGGAAGCAGTGGAGAAAATGAGAAAAATGAAAGTAAACAAATATTGTATTAAGAACAAATTTATCTAAAATAACACTATTCAATACCCAAATCAGTGAATGGCGGTTGAGAGAGAAGAAGAATGTCTCATTTGTGCCTCCCTAGAGCACAATGGATCAAACTAGTGGAAATGGATAAATTAATACTTTTGTTCATTGGAAATTACCTTGAAATGACGATCTGTGTGTGAGTTGTTCTAAGTAAAGCACTCTGACTTTTGTGCCTACAACCATCCTGAAAATCATTGTGTTGTCAAACAACATGAGATTGTTAAATAATGATTTATTATTTAAATCATTAAGATATGATCTTTGTAAGGTAATTCAAGATTTATTTTTGCTTATGACATGCTTCTATCTATCAGGGGCTTTCACTGAATGCATTTTTGTGTTCCACAGAAGAAAGTTCTACAGATTTTAAACATGAGAGTGAGTAAGTGATCACTGAATTTTCATTTCTTTAAAGGTTTTTATACAAGAGAAAATCTTATTTCCCGATATATCCTGTAATTTATGGTGTTCCTTCATTCTTCCCAAAATACTTTTTTTTTCTTATTGGTCATGGCTTGCAAATGCCCCTATTTGTGGTGTCTCTGAAGATCCCATGAAGATATGTTTCTATGATATGTCCTCTTTCCAGATGCCTAAAGCATCCCTTGACACATACCACACACCACAAACAAATTTGGGACACTCGCTCCTTGTAGGCTGTGGGACCAAACACTGGTGGCTGTAGCACTGCCAACCTGCTGTGGAACCTCAGCACAGATAATGGCATGCATTATTGGCTCGGGAGAGCATTTGGAAAGTGGGTCACGGGCAACCCTGAGCCATTCAAACCCATCCACTGAGCCATTCAAACCCATCCACTGTTTTATCATGATATCTAATCTCACTAAGTTGAAATGTTTCTCTTTTTTGCTGTCTTCCTCCTATTACTTTCTACCTCTGTGTTCAGTACATAACTTTTTTTTTTACCTGATTTTTATTTTTTTTTTTTTTTTTAACCTTATTTGCCTGACTTTTCCTTCACTCAAGCAAATGGCTCTTCCATTCTAATCATAGAAGAGCTCAGAGTGTTGTCAATTGTCAGTTAATCAAACCATAAATTTGATAATTCAGCAGTTAACTTGGGTCTTAAATTTGATTGGTCAAGCAGCATTCCAAGAGAGCTGATATATACAGTCAGTCTGTATATGTGATGGACACTGCTATTACAATGCCCTGCATCTGAATGTGCCTTCCTTATAGTAGGCGAAAAACAGTATGTGAAAAGTGTAGTATGTCCGAATCACATCAGATAGACACTTTACTATCGAACGAGGCCATGGGACAGGATTTGTGAATGGCAGTGAAACGTCACAACCCACACAGCAGGAGACTCCTAGGTGGATCCGCATTCAAGTCGCCAAACCCGCGTGACTTTCACATTCGTAAATTCTACTGTCAATCAGCGGATCCTGAGCGGACCCATGTCGGATGCACGGACGCGCCTTTACCGTAACGGTTGTATCATTTTGCTGGTCCCAAACGGACCCGCCGCAGAGGTAAAGTTTTAATCGCGGATGCAGCGCGGAACCACGGCGGAACCACGGCGGAACCACGGCGGGTCCGCGATCCGCCTTCATTGCGGATCCATCAATGTGCGCAAGTGGACGCCGATACGGGTCCGTTCGCGGATACGTTCCGGAAGCCGCGATACCTCCGCGGCCGATCCGTCATGGAGTCCTTTTGCTGTGTGGGAATTGACGCTGTAAACTTAAAATACTTTTTTTTTTTTTTTAATAAATGTTTGTAATGTGATTCACCTCGTAGCCGGTTTGTTTGGTTAATGGCTTATAACACTTTGACAGAAACTTTTTTTAAATCCCCATGAGAAAAAAATATTGGGAAAAATGCTTTCAGAATCAAGGCTGCTGAAACTGTGGCTGGGTACTACTGCATTTTATACAAGAGCCAATCAACAAAGTCACCACCTGGTCATTATTTATTTACTTTTTAATTTAATCATAGTGATATCTCTGTGTGTTTTGGCAAAGTCCGGCCTGGTCTTTATGTGAAAATTGACTAGACAAACCTCATATACAGGCACTTTTAAAGGAAATAATGAGTATTTAATTTTCTGTTAACATTCACATCTAATTTTATTGCAGATTTTTATTTTAATTAGATAAGAGCTGTACAGTACTTGCATGACTGAAAAAACTGCCCAAGTGATTTCCATAAGAGTGATATGATTTGCCCTTAAAGGGGCTTGTATGCAGTCCATCAGCACTAGCACTTTTCACTGATTGTTTTACTCCACTTGTCTGCGTTTGTGTTGCAGACAGACAGATTCAGATTTTTCAGCGATTCTTTCTGCAGGTTGGATTGATACACCAATAGGTGATGGCAAGTGACTGTATTATGAGTGGTTCACTAAACCATTCATTTAATCAATTCATTTAACAACACTTGATTCATTCAGGAACAAAGCAAGTATGAGTGAGTCATTGAATCATTTGCTCAACCGCTTCTTTCAAACACACAATTCAGGAATGAAGTACCACTGCTTTGTGATGATCAGAGATTCACAGCAGTTTACTCAACTTTGATTTTGTCTCTAAAATATAAGTTCCTTGATATTACCTTTATTGTAAAAAAATATATACCTTTATGTAAAAAACAAACAAACAAAAAATATCACATTTAAAGTCATTTCATTGCTCTGAATATCAACATGAATATTACCTGCAGTTTTGTGTCTACTGAGTTGCACATTTCTCTTGTTTGGAAAAAATTGCTTAAAAAGTCAATTTATTGTCATGTCAAATATGTAGTCTACATATTTTGACTGTAAATGTAGTCTACTGAGGATTTTATCTCTCATTCTTATAAATAGCACTTTTTTTCATAGTGTTTTTAATGGTTTCTTGATATATAGGCCTACACTGTATTTAAATACAGAGACCCATTATGTATACAGTATAATGGAAATTTCGATTTCAAAAATGTATTCATTTGTTTTTTTTGTTTTTTTTTAACTTAAAGCTGCAGTCCGTAGGTGTTGCCTCTTTGTCGCCATCTCTGTTTGAATGCAATTGCAGTTATTTGCGGAATTATCATTTTTACGTGGGTTGTGTATCGGCACGGCTCCTCAGCATGGATGAATGTAATGTTTGCTGTCAGTCACCACACCGGTGTGGATACTGTATTTCGGACTCACAGATTCTATGTCTTGGAATTATGACCAAAATAAGACGTTTCACTGGAAAATATCATCTGAACAAGTAAGTAACATGTCTGCCACTTTTGTTCTGACCAACTGAGAAAAAAAAAAGCAATAAATCACGCTGCCAATGATAATTAAATCTAACGATCGTTTAGCTCAGATCAGAACCGTGCAAATTATTATTATTGTTATACTTTGTTCTCAAATTGTTTGTTAACATCAGCATTGCGTGACTATGTGTATTTAGTGTGTAAAGTGTTTCTTGTAGATTTCAATTTCTGTAGCCACTGCGCAGTCCGAAGTCTTTTGCTTTTGACTACGGGTGAATCTCCAGTTGTCACTGATGATTGTCATTTGGACATTTCTGGATTACAATCCGCCATCAAAATGATAAGTTTAATTATTGCAGCTGCTGTGAGAAAAGCCTATGATCCGCTGCCTGTAGTATCCTCCACATGCCATATGACCTACTAGCTGGGACTCCTTCTTTATGTAAACAGATGTGGCATAAAGACGAACGGTTGCATGCTCGAACTTCCCGTGGAAACCCACCAGTACCATCCGAATTAGGAAACATTATTACAAGCTTACCGTTGTGAATCTGGCTAAGGTAAGGAGATAGTTTTGAACACTGCCTGGTTATGTACTTGCTCAAATTGATTTTGAATTATTTTATCCAAAAAAAGTTACGGACTGCAGCTTTAAACAAAAATAGTATTTAGTGAAAGCTATATTGGAACGACATTTCTAACAATTGATACAATTACAACATGCAAACTATTTGCATGTGAAGTTATTTGCTCATTTATTCTCTGTAAATCGCCCACAATACATCCATGAAGTGCACACGCAATTTGACAGATTATACAAACATATTAGTGCCATTAATTTGAGATTAGTACCCTTTTTTCCCCATAATTCATAATTTTTCTGCTAATTAAATATCAAACAGGGTCTGAGACCTTTGTTTGATTAATTTAAAAAATTCTAGATAATTGCTTTGCTAAAATCACTGGTTCTGAGTGTGAGACTTGCACCGTGTTCATCATGCAAAATTAGACAGGGAGAATTGTCAGATAACTTAAAACTTCAGTTGAAATATTTAGTCTAATTTCTGTTTTTTTTTTTTTTTTTTTTTTTTACATAATTAAGTGCTTAGTTCATTTCCATATCACCTTAAAATAGGACCTGTATATCTTAACACATCTCATGAAGCTGAACTGTGAAATGTAATTTTAAACACTTGACCCCAAAATGTATCCAATTAGCATTTTAGCCATCTTCTATGCACATGTCCAAAGAGGCATGCAGGAATTAGAGAGATACGCTTGTGTTATGTGTGTCTGACTGAAGGGTCTTTATAATGAGCATATCATTGAACTCGGTGCTTCCTGCCACGATACACATGAGGACCGCTCTCCAGGCAGGCTCTTTACCAGACCAATGCTTTACCACATCAAATAGATTTCAAAGAGGGGAAAAAAGGGAGACAGACAAAGTGTAAAGAACAAGAGTGACCTAATTCGCAGTTCAATGAAAATGTATAAAAGGGGTCTCTGGGAAACATGTTTTGACATACTGCTGATGATTCAAATATACTGGAGTTTTACTGAGCTCCATACATATGAGAAAAACATAACTTTATTAATGAAATACCAACTTTAAGGATTTTATATGAGCCGGTGACTGATTATGCATTTAAATGCTTACTTACTAACATACTTCCTTACTTTTTTCTATAGTGGTGATTTTTTTGGTCTGTCCCCTCTGTGTTTCCAGCTTCTCTTTCCTATATTAGCAAATATGCATAAGCAAAATGTATAAAAAGGAAAGCTAGGTTTATATCCTTATTTTTTAATTCCTATATATTTAGATTTTAATTGACACTATATGTCTTGAAGTTGTGTCCCCAGGTTATGCATCTTTCATGTTATATCTATAAGCACCTCGTGATTCTAAAATGATTCTTCATCTACATTTTTTATGTTTTATTAATTAATGATTTTACCAACTTTGAATACCAAATTTATTTAAATAGCCAGGGTTTGGCTTATTAGCACGGTCAATTTAGCCCCTGATGGCCCACTAGGTTTATTCTCACTTGTGAGACATTGTAGAAAATGTGATGAGCTTTGACCCATTATGGATTTTAAAATGGTTTAGTGGCTTATCTGGTCAAGTATGTGAAGGTTAGGGTAAGGCGAATTTGGCTTTAGGTGCTATTTAATAAAATGCCGACACCACCACCCTCGTGCTACATTTGCATCTGACACCTCAAGTCATTTGTAAAGAGCAACCAGTGGAAAAGGCCAGAGAGCACAACATCCAGTATATCTCTCATTTGCACTCACTCGCTTTCAAAACACATGTTAAAATAGGTGGCAGCTGAGCAGTGTGTACAGCATTGGAATTGGAGGCTGTAGTTTGAATGTGACATATTATAGCACAGTGAACAACGTTCTTTTTGTTTACATTATACCTGTAAAGAAACATACAGTAAAATCAGCTGTACAAATGCATTTGTGCCTCAGAGACTCACTGGGTGTTCCACAGGGTTCTGTACTTGGGCCGCTCCCATTTTTTGTTTGTAGCATCCAGTCAGAGATTTGTATCTCTGACTGTTGTTTCACTGATTATTGAGGCATGAGACAAACATGTCCCACAACTTGCCAAGTTTTTTAAATATTTATGACTATGAAAATGCTATAAAAATAGAATATCTCATGTTTAAATGAATAATAATCACTAAAAATGTTTGTATCACAAATGAAAAATAAAAAAACGATTTTAGACTTTCATGTACAATTTTAATCTGCTATAAACATCATTATATACAGTATATTAGTAAATGGCATTAGAGAGAGAAAATATCTTCAACAACCTCGAACAGATAAGCAGGTGTTTTGTTGGTTTGTGCCTGAACGATAACTAAGTCAGGTCTGGGCACAGTTTTGGAACAGATGGAGCTGTCAGTGCCAAGGTACGTCAGGCCTGTGTGGGAATGAAATGAGCTCAGCTGAAAGAGGAGCCAATCTAGAGGGTGATGAATACCTTTACTTTTTTCAGAAGTAAATAATTACTCAAGCAAGAAACACCATTTTTGAAACAACAACACACACACAAAAAAAAAAATCTAGATGAATGTTCTTCTAAAAGAAAATGGTTTAGAGGCCCTGGGGGGAACCTCTCAACAGATTGCTGGCATGCATTGTTTAATATGTGTGTCCTCATTTCTGCATAAGGAAATAAAGACATTTCTGCATTAAGAAATGTCTGAAAGTAGCCAGTCTTCTACATTTTATAGATGATTTCACTGCCATTTTGCCCTGCCAGTCCCTTCAGACCCTCCTTATGTCTTCTACACCTGTGGTCACAACCTTCATTTTCTGTTCAGGGGCCAATTGTATAAATGCCATTATAAGACAGTCTTAAAGGATTAATCTACTTTTAAATAAACTTTTCCTGATAATTTACTCACCCCCATGTCATCCAAGATGTCCATGTCTTTCTTTCTTCAGTCAAAAAGAAATTTTTGATGAAAACATTCCAGGATTATTCTCCTTATAGTAGACTTCAATGGGCACCAAACAGTTGAAGGTCAAAATTAGTTTCACTGCAGCTTCAAATTGTTCAACACAATCCCAGATGGGAAATAAGAGTCTTATCTAGTGAAACCATTGCTCATTTTCTGAAAAAAAATGGAAAATTATATAAGTTTTAATCCAGAAATGCTCATCTTGAACTAGCTCTCTTCTTCTTCTCCTCTATTTGAATTCCAGCAGTCTAGACGCTGCTAAGCGTATTACTGCCCTCCACAGGTCAAAGTTTGAACTAATTTTTATATGCAATATGCTAGTTCAATAGCATATAACAATTAGTTCAAACTTTGACTAGATAAGACCCTTATTTCTCATCTGGGATCGTGTTGAACAATTTGAAGCTGCAGTGAAACTAATTATGACCTTCAACTGTTTGGTGCCCATTGAAGTCTACTATAAGGAGAATAATCCTGGAATGTTTTCATCGAAAACTTTAATTTCTTTTCGACTGAAGAAAGAAAGACATGGACATCTTGGATGACATGGGGGTGAGTAAATTATCAGGAAAAGTTTATTTAAAAGTGGACTAATCCTTTAAGATCTAGTGTGACCCACTAGCAATTAGCCAAGGGGCAGTCAGTCTTACTTTTCAGTATCTAATTAGGCCAATGTTTTAATGGAACTGACTTAAAAAAGTTGTGAACAGCATTAAAGAAACAAAAATTGATGGCTAAATTGTAAGGCTAGTCGTAGCTGTCCCAGGTGAGTAAAACATTAAGAACAGAGTAAGATGGTATACAACCAAGTGATGTCTAGTGCTGTTCTGCAGTTTGACCACTGAGTTGTCAAGGGAACAGGCTGAAGTGCAAGAATCAATGACACTTGCCAATTGCTCAGTGGGCTGCATTTGTCTCCACTATTTCCTTCAGACAGTCCCAATAGGATTTGACTGCACTTTTCCTTCTTATTGTGGCCCAAAATGACTAAAGAGACTTTGAAGAAGGTTTTTTAAACAATTGTAAAAAAAAAAAAAAAAAAAAAAAAAAAAATTGCATTATTTTTTGTGTCTGTTTTGCAATATAATTATGTAATGTGTGTTTGTGACTGGTCCTCACTAGTTAAAAAGGCTTATAAATCAAACAAAATAAGTTTTTATTTAAATCTAGCGTTTTACACATGTTTCTGTGATGGGTAGGTTTAGGAGTAGGGGTTGGGTTAGGTGATAGAAAATATCATTGACCTGATATAAAATCAATGGACGTCTATGCAATAGCAAAACAAACCTGTGTGTGTGTGTGTTACAGAAGAATGTTATAAAAGATTAGGGTCAGTAAATGAAATATAATTTTAAGTGAACTATCCCTTTAAATTCTATCCCTTCAAATTCAGTTTTGCTGGGCCTTGAGCTTTCTAACACAGACATCATAATATTTTAAAGTATTGATTGTCTATGTGGATGATTTCCAGATGGAGTTGGAGTTCATCTGAATTGTGCCTTTCTTAATGAATTGTAAAACAAACAGCAACTATCCAGAAGCTCTCAGATCTATCGATGTTTGGAAAATGTATTCTAAATCAAAGAGTGCCTCTTCTGAGTGGATGCACTGTGTCTGACAGCAATATTCAACCTTCTCTCTGGAGTCATTGTTGCCTCTGAATAATACAATCATGGCTTACACCTTTAAAACATGTTCAAATTTTTGAGTTTTGAACCAAGTAGATTTCCAATGCAACTTCGAAAGTATTTGCATCTTTTAAAAGTTTACTGTGTCATTATTAAAGGGATAGTTCACCCAAAAATGAAAATCTGATGCTTATCTGCCTACCCGCAGGGCATCCAAGATGTAGGTGACTTTGTTTCTTCAGTAGAACACAAATGATGATTTTTAACTGCAACCGTTGCGGTCTGTCAGTCATATAATGCATGTCAACGGGAACACAATCTATAAGAGTCAAACAAACATGCACAGACAAATCCAAATTAAACCCTGTGGCTTGTGACAACACATTGATGTCCTAAGACACAAAACGATCGGTTTGTGTGAGAAACCAAACAGTATTTATATCATTTTTTACCTCTAATACACCACTATGTCCAAGCTTGCGTGCGTGAGGTGTGTACGCGCTCTGGCGTAGTTTAAAGGATTAGTTCACCTTTCAAATAAAATTTTCCTGATAATTTTACTCACCCAATGTCCTCCAAAATGTTCATGTCTTTCTTTCTTCGGTTCAAAAAGAATGAATGTTTTTGATGAAAACATTCCAGGATTATTCTCCTTATAGTGGACTTCAATGGTCTCTCCAAACAGTTGAAATGTCAAAAGTACAGTTTTAGTGCAGCCTTCAAAGGGCTTTAAACAATACCAGTCGAGGAATAAGGGTCTTATCTAGCAAAACGATCGGTCATTTTCTAAAAAAATACAAATGTATGCTTTATAAACACAAATGATTGCCTTGTACGTGCTTCCGCTTTCCATATTCTTCAAAAAGCTTACGCTGTATGTCCTACCCTTCCCTAATTCTACTTATGGAAAAAACGGAACTGGCGCCGTGTTTCGTTCCGTAAGTTGAATAGGGAAGGCGTAGGACATACAGCTTTTTGAAGAATACGGAAAGTGGAAGCACGTGCAAGGTGATCATTCGTGTTTATAAACACAACGCCTCTACACTTACTCCCAATTTCTCTCAACATGGGGACAGAAGAACTGTCAGTCAATAAATGTGAAAAAGTAACTTGCGCTACTTATTTGAAAGAGTAACTTAGATATTTCAGGGCTCAGCGCTAAGGATTTTTTTTGCTGGCCCAGTCGGCCAGTGGTTCAAATTTTTACTTGCCCCACCAAAATTTTCATTGGCCCCACAACAAAAAATTAATAAAAGTAAAAGACAAGAAAATGGGCCTATAAAATAAGCATAGTTGTTTTTGATACATTTAACCTCAATAAATAAGGTTATGACACCAAAAGCTAGTAGATTAAATATTTTAAATATTGTTAGACAAATAAAAAGTAAATAGTAAAATAGTAACAAAATCAAGTTACGAGTAATAGCACAAATAAATACAACACAACAAACATATACATGAAATAAATGGTGCTTTTCAAGTTTTTCATGTAGGTTTAAACAGGAGATTTTCAGGTACAGAAATTGTAATCTAATGTATAACTATAGAATAGATTAAACTTTATTAAAGTTAGTCAAGAGCAGTTACAGATGCATAAAAATGTTTTTAATGTTGAAAATATAAAACGTTAAATACTGCTATTTGAAATTTTAAAAAAAATGAAGACACTTTAAATGTGAAAATAAACCCGCCAGCAGGTGGCAGCGAATCACTGTTAATGATGAGCGAATCATTGAGATTCAACCGATTCATTCAAACGGCTGATTCATTCAGGAAGTGTTGCTCAGAGACGCAAAACAATTCTGTGGACTTTGGAATCATTTTCGCTGGCGAAATACAGCGAAACAGACGATTTGGTGTCTTAAATGTAAGTCACTTGATATTATTAAGTTCTTGTTCATTAAACCGTAGGCTGAATAAAATCAATATCACATTTGTAATCATGCTAATATTTGGAGAAAAATGGCGCTCTTTGTGTAATATTGATTAACTATATTAAATTATATATGAAATATATACAGGGGCATTTTTGCCCCTTATCTTGAATTCTGGGGGCATTTTAAAGGCATTTTAATAGACCAAATCACGCAGTGAAAGCATACACTTTAATATGCACATTCTAACCTACTAGACTATGTCAAGTAGTGCATGTGTGCACTAAATGGGTGTGTTTTTGTTTGGTTTTTGTAAAGTGAGGGACATGATAATTTCAGATCGTTAAATCAACAGTTACGATATTATAGACGATATATAACTCACACCCTACAGCACTGGCCCGATCGGGTGACCTGGTACGTCTACTGTCCCGAGCGTCGTTCACACTGGACCCCGGGCCATCGGGCAGTCCTTATTGTCGAGCCCTGTATTTTGTTGTAAATTGAAAAAGGAATGCGTTACTTTACCGGCTACTTGAAAAAGTAATCTGATTACGTAACTCAAGTTACTTGTAATGCGTTACATCCAACACTGGTGATTACTGGCTGTCAAGTGCATTTTATATGTTTTTTATATAACAAAATATATATCATAATATTTTTATCCCATAATATTCTGTACTTTATTTTTTCCAATGTCATTTCTAATAGTTAACTAAAATTAAAGCCATAAAATGTCATTTTTGTTACTATTTGATCAACAGAGTGTTCATCATAAAGCTTCTTCTAGAAAGCCATTCTTATTTTCAAGATTGTCCATACCAAGATCAACACTTTTCCTTCATAAAAAGGAAATTTAAGTAGTTGCACATAACATAACAGCAAGTGATGGTATTCAATGCTAAAACGACACTGAATATGTCATGAAAATCTGCTAATAAAAAACTGCTAAAATGGGCATTAACATTTTCATGAATAATTAGGTGTGCACCAGTTTGTGTATGCACTATTGCACTATTCTATGACATTTTGTATTATAAATAGTGCGAGTAGTGTGTTCACACACTGAAAATTCCAAAAGGAAAAAGTGCACTTTAAATCCCTGGATGATGCAATTAATTGTAAGTGTAGACACTTAATGCACTGAACTGTTTGAGCTTTAATTGCATAGCAGAGGGGGAGGGATCAGACAAATTAACCTTATAAAATTCATACACCGTGCATCGTGTATAGTGCGTCATTTGGGACACAACTTAGGGCTGGACGATTAATCGAAAAGTAATCGAAACCGAAATTCAGAACCTCTAACCGACGTAATTTTCCCATGTCGGTTATTTCGGTTTTTTAATCCTGTTAATACTTCCCCCTTAAAAACATAACTGCGTGTGTAGCCACGTGACTCCGCCCAGTCCAGTCAGTGGCATAAAAGCAAAACACGGAGGTGAACGCCGGTTCAACACATAGTGATGGCGCGTGAGCGGTGAGCCTTGCGTCTTGACTAAACTTTGTCAGTTGTATTTGTTTTATGGTTTGGACATTCAAGCGATTAGACGATCGGATGTGTATTATTATATCGAGCTACCGCGCTCGCATAGATATATACATATATCTATGCCGCGCTCGCGCAGCTGCATGTGGCACGAACACTCATACAAACAGCTGCGCAAAACGTAAAGATCGCGCGCACACACAGAGGAACGCAGAAACTTGTTGTCAGCGCTGTCCTGTGATTTATCACTAAAATAGCTTAGAAACTCAAAAGTTATAGCATCTATTTTTTCTACTTTTGAAGGAACTATTTACAACCCACAGCTTCACAATTAATAGAGAGACGGTATGACTAATTCACACACGCAATCACTACTGGTACTGTGCTAATGTGATAATTTATCTTTATCTGATTTACAACGAGCAGAAACCTGTAAGAAATGTTACAAACCATAGATAAAATAACTGCTGATAGTGAGCTATGATGTCAGATCACTCTTTCAACAGGAAAAAAAAATATCCCACCTTAATAGTCAATCATAGGCTATTTACTGTACAAACCTTGTCAGTGAACTATGAGGGAATAAAAAAAAAAAATCAGAAATAAAATAATCGTTCATTAATCGTAATCGAGGTAAAATGTTCAATTAATCGAGGTTTTGATTTTAGGCCATAATCGTCCAGCCCTAACACAACTATTGTCTTTTATTCC